>NC_069693.1:20483260-20598260 GCF_023699985.2 Odocoileus virginianus | reverse complement strand
AAAAATTGTACAACCATGGAACAAATTACTTGAAGTTTCAAGTGCTTTCTGGACATCTTTCTTAGGTTATACAATTGCACTAATTTTAATATTTTGAGGGTTCAAATTGTTAATGTTCTTTTTTTGTTTGTTTAAAAAATTAGGCTGCAGGTGATATTGTTGACATAAGAGAAGAAATTAAAACTGACTTTGAATTTAAGGGTAAGTAATAAAATTTTTTTATATATAGTTATTTAAATATTTACCATTTGTATTGATCTTTAAGGAGTCTTATATATTGGATTATATTTATGATACTTTTTAATTCATAAAATGCAAGCATTTTGTTCTGTTTATCCATTAATTTTATAATTCTTATATAAAATTGTTATAAATTTGAATATATTTTTAATAAAACACATTAATGGATAACTTTTGATGAAAAGCTTGATTTCTGACTGCATGTACTTAAGTGATGAGTTTACATGGCTTTTTCAAAGTTATTTAATGCTCCAGACGTCTGAAACTCAGATAATGTGTATTCATGGAACTGCTCCCAATTTGAACTTTGACCTTAGGAGTAAGTATAATCTAAGCATATTTTAGCCATTTATTTTATGTTGGGTGCTGGGCATTGCCATACACAGGTTGTTCCCAGGTTTATATAATAACTTTCTCTTGCTGAATTGAAGATCAGTTGTATGTTTAGGTTTACTTCTGTAAAGGCAGTGGTCCTCTGGTCTGCTGTAAAGTGTTCTAGTCATGAAAATTTTTAAAGTTTAAAATTGAAGTTAAACCACTAACAGAAATGGTTTATAATTTATTACTGTAGAAAACTTTTGACATTTAGTTTGGTTATTAGAGTTCATATTTTAGTAATTGACTCTGAAGAGAACTTGTTAGATGAAATAAGTGATTTTAGAAGCTATGTTCTAGCCACACAGGTTATATAGTAGTCTGTGGCTTTGGGAGGTGAAATAAAAGAGACATATATCTAAGTTAGAGTTGAAAAACAACTTAAGATTTTTTGGTGACAGTTGAAAGATTTGTCAATATGTAATTTATAAGTTTGAAATGTAAAACTTTTTAATACTATATTATCAATGGTAATAGAGAATAGGCTATGAAATATAATTTTGATATTTTCAAGTTTAGAAAACAGTTCTGTAAATTTGAATATATGATGGAGGTCATCTGTTAGCACCATGTCACATAACAGCATTGTAGACTTCCTCCCATTGCCTTTTTCAAAGCTTTAATTTGCTTTTTAAAAAGATTATTTTTTTCAAATGAAAAGCAGGTAGATGTGAGTTCTGATTTTATCCATCTCCTGCCTCACATGAGGATTATAAATAAGATGAAGCAATTTAAAAGCTATAAATACTCATATATAAAATTATAGTAGAATTTTCCCAGGATTAGGCTCCATAGATTTCTCCTAGGGTATTCCTGTCTGGCAGTGCCTTAGAATTGAAAGTATCCTGTGACAAGGCTTTTATGTGTTACTTTAGTAACTAAATTCTCTTGAGTAAGGATGGAAGATGAGTATTACTTGTGTTGAATTTTGCGTTATAACTAGAGTGCATTGTGACCATTTCTGCTTATGCATTTTTGAAGCTCTCAGGCAGCTCTTTATAGTCTTTAATGTGCATGTGAATTCTCTGGGGCTATGGTTAAAATACAGATTCTGATTCAGCAGGTCTGGGGAGGCCCTGAGAGTCTGCACTTGTGAAGTGTTCTCCAGGGATGCTGGCACTGCTTGGTCCTTGAACTAAACAGGATTCTAAGAGGCATACATCATTGGAACTCTACTGTTTGGCTTAAAAATCATGTCTTGCTCTTTCTCAACATCCTCCTCACCTCAAAAGAAAGTCTCATTATGTCTAGGTTTGTTGCCTTTCAAAAATTGGCTGTTAATGGCCATGTCCTTCTCTTTTTTAAATAGCAAAACATCGAATTGCTCATAAACCTCACTCCAAACCAAAAACTTCAGATATTTTTGAAGCAGAATTTGCAAATGATCTAAAATCCAAGGATCTGCTTGCTGATAAGGAACTGTGGGATCGACTTGAAGAACTAGAGAGACAAGAAGAATTGCTGGGTGAAATTGATATTGATAGGTACCTAATGACAGATTTCCTTACACACATTTCCTTATAAAATATGTGCCCCTTGAATAAAATACAGAAAAGCACATTATACTAAAATATCAATAACCCTACCACTCTAAGGCAAATATTAATTCTCTAGAATATCTTCCTTTAGGTCAGTGTGTTCATGCACAGGCCCCATACATATGTGTGTAATAGAAATACTTAAAGTCAATATACTTGTTTCTTATTATAAGATTTCAGCCATATTTTATATAATAAATTAAGATACCAAATATTTATAATTATGGATACTTTATATGTTACATTTTAAATGAGTTATTTTTTTACTGTAGTTAAGATAATGTAGTATGTTTGAATGACTTGTTAAAAAGAAAAATAAGCATTCAGTTTGTTTGTGGCTATAAAGTGTTTATCCTTGCTTTCCTTTGCAAACTTTTTTGCTTATTGAGCAGGTAGTTTGTAATCTGGGCTTCCCTGGTGACTCAGTGGTAAAGAATCTGCCTGCAAAGCAGGAGATGCAGGTTTGATCCCTGGGTTGAGAAGATCCCCTGGAGAAGGAAATGGCAACTCACTCCAGTATTCTTGCTTGGAGAATCCCAGGGACAGAGGAGCCTGTGGGCTATAGTCCGTGAAGTTGCCAAAGAGTCTGACATAACTTAGCAACTAAACAACAACAAAATTTGTAATCTGGTCAAGTAGTTATAAGTATGAAAAACTTGACCCAGTTATCGTTTGAAATACACAGTGGCTCTTACTCCGAATTGTCAGAGTGCTTAGTGAAAGGTGTTAGTTACTACAGAAGTTGCTATATTATTTTACTTAAATGATATGCAGAGTTAGTTACTGTGAAAAATAAGACACAAAGAATATTTTTTTCACTACAATTTCACCTATACTTAGGTCTTTTTAATTAACTGATACTGTTTCATTTTTGTAAATCAATTTTGAATCTTGTGATTTTCTTCTTTGTGATACTTTTTCAATTTTTGCATGATGTTGTTTCCATTCTGTTGCATTTCTGGTTTTGTTATTTTTATAAGGTCCTCAAATTCTTTGTAGAATGAAGCATGGGAAATGTGTATGTATGTGTATAAATCATGTACATATGTAGAAGTCTTAGTTTAAAAATTATAACAATACATGCTTATAAAATATTTTGATTATGAAAATAGAAAATTAGAATATGTTACAATTCTGTGGCTGTAATTTCTGGTCTTCAAATAGAGATAACATTCTCTGTGAGTTTTGCGCTAATTTATGATTGTATTATTTTATTTTATATGACCAATATCTTCCTTGCAAAGATAAAAAATATTCTACTTATGTTTGAATAGCTACAGTATAGAATTAGCATAGAAACCATTTTTTCATTCATTTCAAAACATTTTTATTAACCTAGAAATCTAGTTTAAAAATAATCTATGCAAAACCTTATTTTTTACCCATTGAAATTAACTGAAAAAGTTCTAATGTATTTGTTTGACCTTGTTTTGTTTTTCTTTACTATTAGTAGTAAGCCTGATACTGTGATTGCAAATGGAGATGTGTCCTCTGAAGAGGAAAAGGAAGATCAGAACATAAATGTGAATATGATGCATCAAGTAACAGACTCTCTCACCCTCAGCAATTGTTATAACAGTCTTACAAATTCAGAACTCTTCAATGGTCAAGTGAATAGTCCATTGAACTATTCAGTGAATGGTTCAAATTCTTACCACAGTAATGAAGATGATAATGATGATGGTGGTGATAATGAAAATGACCATGATACCTTAGGGGTTGAAGATAATTCTATACCAACAATATATTTTTCTCACACTGTCGAACCTAAGAGGGTTTGTATACTTTTAACTTTAGTAATTTTTTCATATGATTTGAATGTTAATGATCATCTACAAAGCTCTTTAAAAGAACAGTAGTAACAGGGATTAATATTGTTGATAATACCAAACAAGAAAACCATCTTTTGCCTCTTGTTATGACCAGTTTTATCTGAAAGAGAAAAAGAAAAAAGTCTGGATAGTTAGTTGGTATTGGTCTGTTGTTCCCTTGAAGCCACAGTACAATTTGAAATTTGGTGGTCGGGAAGGAGATCAAATGAGTATTTGGGTATATTTATGATGAAAGTAACTGGCATTAGTTAAATTTTTAATTATATCAGGTTGTTTCTGTGTGAGCATATAATGAATAGGAGCATGACGAGCAGAAAGGAAAAATTTATCAGGAAATAAAAATTCGTTCCATTTCTCACAAAGTAAATATAAGCATCTCTGGGTATTCAGGACTTTATAGAGTTTTGGTATTTTACAGCTGGGGGTTACTAGAGCGAGAGCTTCTAATACAGCTTTTCTTAGTATCAAAAGACTTTTTGTTCCCTCTTTACTTATTGTAGAATCCCCAGTTTTTAAATCCCAGATCAAAGCAGGTTGGATCTCACTGAAGGAAGGACCTTAAACTCATTCCCTTGCTCTCTTGGCCTCATAATACTGCTTTAAGGAGCCACTGGGAATTTCATCTTTCTAATTTGTCTTTCTCAAGGAAACTTAAGGCATAGAAGACCATAGAGTGAGTTAGTAATAAAACAGGGACCCTTTTGTCTTAATTTAGTGCTTTTCTTTTTTCTTTTTCTTTTTTTTAGCTATAAGCTACCCTTGTAGGTGTTGCCTGTATCAAAGTTAACGGTCTGTGGTTATCAGTCTTAAGTGCCTGTGATTATTATTTAATGAAACCTATTTAAAACATATTTACTATTTCTTAGGTCCTTTTAAGTGTTCCCTACTCTAATGTGAAGTGAAACCATATAATTATATGGTTTTTTAAAATATATATTCCCATACTTCAGACTAAAAGAACATCTTGTGAATTCTTTGGAAAAAATTGACCTATTACCAGAAAAAAAATTTTTGTTTTGTGATTTTCTTTTTAAGCTTTAAGTTGGTTTTCATTTAGATAAAGCAGGAAGAATAAATAATATTTGCAGGAATGTTGTGGGGAAAAGCAGTCATTAATATGGAAAGATGGTATAAATGCCGAATAGGGATAGAAGAATAATGTGTTAATCCTGAATAGCTTTGATTTTATTTTTTTGATCCTTAAATTTTTAAAAATTAGAGGTATTTAAAAATTTTAAATAGTTAAGCATTATCTCATATTGTTTTTATGACTTAAATTTTATATTCCTACTGAGTATTTATTTTGGTTAATTGTGCTCTTTGTTTTGAAATGCATAATTTAAGCCAAAAACTTATATCAAAGTAATGGGTGATGTGAAAGCTTATGATAATCTAGCATTTAGTTTGAATGTATTTTGCTTTTTGTATAATAATAGTTGCTGATGACTAGAATGGTCATTTAAAACTAGGCCCCAACCTTTTTTGGCACCAGGGACTGGTTTCGTGGAAGACAGTTTTTCCATGGATGGGGCAGGATCGAGGGGAATGATTTGGGGATGATTTAAGTGCATTACGTTTATTATGCTGCTGCTGATATGACAGGAAGCCGAGCTCAGGAAGTAATGTGAGCGATGGGGAGCAGCTATAAATACAGATGAAGCTTCGCTTGCTCGCCTGCTGCTTATCTCCTACTGTGCAGCCCAGTTCCTAGCAGGCCACAGACTGATACCAGTCCATGGCCCAGGGGTTGGGGACCCCTGATTCAAGAAGTAATGCTGTAGAAGTATGATAAAGTAAGGACTTTTTAGGTCTTAACTGATAATGCACATTATTTCAGTGTCAAAATATGTAAACTGACTCTTATTACTATTATTTCATTAATTGTAGAGTTTATTGGTTTTAGTTTTGACCTTAATTTCTCAAAAGGATAGTGATTTTTTTGCTGTGAAATTTTTAGGTCCGTATAAATACTGGAAAAAATACCACCTTAAAATTCAGTGAAAAAAAAGAAGAAGCCAAGCGTAAGCGAAAGAACAGTTCTGGCAGTGGTCATTCTCCCCAAGAGCTGCCTATGATCAGGACTCCTGCTGACATTTACAGGTGAGTGGTATTCGTAGACAGCAGAGCAATCTGCTCTTCCCTACTCCCTTTTTGCAACTGAGTATTTACAGGAAAAGGTTGCTCGTAACACAAAAGTCTCTCACTGGAAAGTGAGGTATTTTGATAAGAGCTCTGTGTTTTAAAGGCTCTCACAGGAGCTGCTGAGCCCCAACGCAGTTTCCCAGTTCAAAGCAAGTAGAATATTGCTCAGTTTTTTTGCATTTCCCTTCTTCACTAGTGCTTTTAAAACATTCCCAATCTGGTCAAAAATTGTATGTTAACTTTAGAAATGAAAGTTTGTGTTTCTGGTGTGCTGGGGCAGCACTTTGCTACCAAACCTTTGGCAGTGCTTAGTTAGCCATGTGGTTTACCTTTTCACAGAGTCTACGCATGCTCTTTCAATTTTTTGTTGTAATGTTTGCTGAGAAAGCCGTCATTTGAAAATATCTACTATTTTCATGACCCTTATTTGTAAAATAGTGAAAATTGCTAAATGACTTCAAAAATTATATGTACATTTTGGACAAAACAATCAAGCTGTTGTCACCCAGAACATGCTTATAAATAAACTGCTGTATTTTATTGGGTCAAAAAAATATACTTAGAAATATTGATAATATAAGGTGTCATTTGAGGCCACAAAATTATTGTGATAGTGAAAATTTTGGATATGTTTGAATAAAATATTTTAAATTAATTTCTGGAAAAGACTTTAAAAAATCTCTATAAATTTATCCTGTTTTATGTTAACTGAAGAGTGTGTATATAATTTTTGTATTATAGGGTCTTTGTTGATATTGTGAATGGAGAATATGTCCCTCGTAAGTCAATCCTGAAGTCTCGAAGTAGAGAGAACAGTGTTTGCAGTGATACCAGTGAAAGCAGTGCTGCTGATTTTGATGATAGACGGGGAGTTTTGAGAAGCATTAGCTGCGAAGAGGCTACTTGTAGTGATGCTAGTGAGAGCATTTTGGAAGAGGAACAACAAGAAAATCATCAAAAGAAACCTTTGCCTTTATCAGTAACACCTGAGGTTTGTGTATATCTTTAATTCTTCATTTCATAAAGTATCTTTGAGAGTTAAAAAGGTAGTGATAGCTCCATTTCAAAGGGATATGCAACTTTAAATTTTCCCCATTTTACATAGTTATTTTGGGAGTTGAAAAGACTTAAAAACTTGTAGCTGCTGTATCTTCCAGGTATGGTCTATGAATGATTAATCTTATTGTCTTTATTTTATTTTGTATAGTTATTTATTGACATTAATTGACAGGGTAATGGCATTGTTTATTTTGTAGCTTCTTTGGTTTATACATATATTTAATCTCAGAAGTCATAGAGCCTAATTAATCGTAAGCTTGTAATTTTTCTGGTAATTAATAATTTATAAAAGTCCTTAGCAGCTCCAGTATTCTTGCCTGGAGAATCCCGCGGGCTGAGGAGCCTGGTGGGCTACAGTCCATGGGGTCTCAAACAGTCGGACATGACTGAAGCAACTTAGCACAGCACACAGTCCTTAGCAAAAACAATATAGGTATTAAAATAAAATAGTTTGAAATTTTTTGGTAACAGAGTATTACCACTCTTGAAGTTCTATTTCTGTGAAATAGGAATTTTAATGTATCTTAATTAGAATATGTATTTCATTTTTGGTTAGAAATTGTTCGTTTTTGGCCATGCTGTGCGGCTTGTGGGATCTTAGTTCTCCAAACCAGGGATCCAAGCCATGTCCCCTGCAGTTGGAAGCATGGAGTCTTAACCACTGCACCAATAGAGAAGTCTCATGGTTAGAAAATAATTTAGCAGCTTTTTAAAAATAAATTCCACTAGACCAGACTTATAGCCAA
The DNA here is from genome assembly GCF_023699985.2 of Odocoileus virginianus. Taxonomy (NCBI): domain Eukaryota; kingdom Metazoa; phylum Chordata; class Mammalia; order Artiodactyla; family Cervidae; genus Odocoileus; species Odocoileus virginianus. The sequence continues at coordinate 20,590,328 of NC_069693.1, read as the reverse complement.
TGTTATAAAATTAAAATAGTTCAAGTAGCAGATTATGTGTGTGGCTGTGTGCACACTCAGTCCCTCAGTGGTGTCTTGACTCTCTGCAACCCTGTGGACTGAAGCCCGCCAGGCTCCTCTGTCCATGGGATTTTACTGGCAAGAAAACTGGAGTGGGTTGCCATTTCCTCCTCTAGCAGATCTTCCCGACCCAAGGGACAAACCTGCGTCTCCTGCATGGCCGGCGGATTCTTTACCGCTGAGGCACTGGGGAGGCCCAACAGATTATACTTTTCTCTTTTAAATGCTTTGGTAGAGTTAAAGAAGAAAATGAGTACGTATGACAGATAATTATCTATAGTTCTTCTATATTTTGACTTGTGCTGGTGAAATTTTTAACTCTTGGAAGTTATGGGACCATTTTATAGTCTAGTGAGAGCTGTAGATCCTCTCCTCAGAAAAATGAGTGCACACATACACTGTTACCCACCACGTTACACAGTTTTGTGTATGGGGAAAAGAATGATACTGGGAGATATCAAAATAAGAATGTTATGGTTTCCATTATTCCCACACTTGATTTTTTTTATTCTTGTGTTTAGTGGGTATTTCAGATTTTAATTTAAAAATATTTGGAAACACTGGGGAACTCAGGCCCTTATCAAACTGATATACCCATTTGAGTATATGACAAATACATATTAAAATATTTATCTTTGTATATGAGTAAACATACATAAAACTTCTGTTGCTTGTACTAAATGTCCCTAGATGGTACAAATGATACTAAATAGTAATTGTAATGGAGAGATCATTAGTATTTAGGTACAGTTTGTATGGTTAGAATATTCTCCTTCCCTTCTCCCAACATCATTATCTCATTTGACCTGGAGAGTATCTTATTTAATAGTCTTCCATACTGTTAGAAAAATAAGTGATAGACTTTTGCTGTTTTTAAGTATCTGAAAATTAGGTTTCAGTAAGGAGTTAATGTATCATGATATAGTTAGAATTCAAGTCTAGAGTTTATTTTCATTTCATCCTATTTAATAGCTTTGCATTTTGTATTGAACTGTTACAGTTAGCATCTAGATGCTATAAATTTTTTAATGTCAAAATAAATAGTTCATGATTATGGAAAGTACTTTGAAAGATATTTTTCCATATCTTTAAATGTTAAAATATTCTTTTTCAAGAGCATTTTTTGTATAATAAGAAGACTCTGTACTTATCATGATAAAATAGAGTTTTTAGAAAAGTAGACTTTGAATTCCCTTTAAAAAGCTGTACTCCACCCAGGGTCTCTCAGGAGTGTGGGAAGGTCAGGGCATTCTTGGTTCTCCTTTGGTGGGGCAAGCTGGAGCAGATTGGCTTTTTAAACTACTCAAGTGATACATTGTCTTAACTGATTTGTTCACTTGGTAGACAAAGGAGAGTAAAATATACTTGACAGTTTGCGTGTCAAATGTGTGTCAAATTTAAGTTTGTACATAATGAGTTTTTAGAAGATGAAAGTAAGGAGATTCCAAATACTAGAAATGTTTAAAAAAAATCATAGCAACTTGATTTTGATGGATCTCTTCTTAGAAATATATAGAAAAGACCTATCTTTGGTTTTATTTCCATTTTGTACACAGTATATACATTTATACATACATTTTATATACATTATATATACACTACAGTAGAGAAAAAGAAAAAAATGTCCAGCAAATAGGGGTTGAAATAAAAGAATAATTTTTGTGGTGTCTTGATTTCTGTTATTTATTGCATTAAAATTTGAGATAGACAGTTATTTCCACTAGCACCAGCACTTTTAATTTTCTGTTTCCACTGACCTCAAATAAAATTGAGGCAAGATGCAATAAAATAATCAAATAATTGCATAAATGGACACCACCTAAGAGATGTCAGTGCTGCTGAAACTAGGCTGTAGGCTTGCAGGCAGCATGGCCACCATAGGAGAGCTCATTCATCAGTTGATGTTTGACACTGTAATAGAATTTTTAATTTTAATACATTATTTTTCACAGCATGATCTGGATATAAATGGAATGAATATATGAAAGTTGAGAACCTTTTATTTACCCATTTTTTGAAAATCCCACATGAACATGTTTTTTATATTTTGTTTTCTTAACATGTGTACTATTAAACATCTACTTATATTTGGTGGTGTAATTAAGATACTTTTTAATGGTACTTGATTTCTATGAGCAATTTGTATTTTGATGTTGTAGTTTTGTGTATCAGAAAATCTAATGAAAAGAAATGTCTGTTTGGCAATGCAATGCAGGATAAAGATTTTGTAGGCATCTTATTTGTGTTTTGTTAGCATAATCTGATTTTGTTGTCTTTTAGGCTTTTTCTGGAACTGTAATAGAAAAAGAGTTTTTGTCACCCTCCTTAATACCACACCCAGCCATGGCTCATCCTGTGCTGCCCACCATTCCAGAACGAAAAGAAGTTCTCTCAGAAGTATCAGAAGGAACTACAAAGAGGGTTTCAAAGTTCAAAGCTGCCAGACTGCAGCAGAAAAACTAGGGCTGCCTAGAAAGTGGGAGTTCACCTCCTAAAACCTAGTTTTGCAAGTGTTTAGAAAATGTATAGCAAAATATGTTACATGTAATTTGAAGTAAGTCATCCTGAGTAAATTTGGCACCAAGTTCTCTTACTGTATCAGTGGTATTAAAAAGAAATCAAAGTAAATATTTAAATACTTTTAATTTTCAGCTTGTTTTGTTAATTCTCTGAATACCGTCAACACTCATTGTTTAGGTTTGCTGTGTCATACGGTAGCAGCATTTTGAATTATTTTTCAAAGAATGCTGTTCATATGTGTTGTTTTTGTGTTTCAAACTAAATACTGGCAGTTTTGTTCCAGCTGTGATATTGTGCACACCATATGGACCATTTTAAAGAAACTTTTAAAATTTCAAATAGATTCAACAATTATATTACTTGCTTTACCTTTTTAAAGGCACTTTAAAAAAAAAATTTACTTCTTGTAGGTTTTGCAGCTAGGTGGCTATTTAAAAAATCTGTCCCTGTTTGACTGACTGTTATTCTATAATCTCTATGGTAGAAAGCTCCATGTACCCAACAGAAAGTTTCTTTGGTTGAAAGAACGGTATTTTGTAAAACATTTTTTTTTTAAGTAAAAATTTTATGAAACTTTGTCTCTAAAATGTTGTGAACTTTATGATTCAGAATTCAATATAGAAGTGTCTTTCATGTATATGCTACATGCACCATACAGTGGATCCTTGAATTCTTATGATTCCCTAGGCAATTCTCCCCTAGTGTGTGCAGTTTTAAATGGTGTTTTATTTTGGGAGAGAAGGAAAGTTGTCTAGATAGAAATACATAAGTAAATTTTCTTAAATCAGAAATTTTATGTTTTAATCTTCTGAACATTTTTGTTCTTTAAGGTTACTTTCCTACTAGTAAATAATTGAATAACATTTGCTTTTGGCAGAACTTCTTAAAATAAAGAGAAATTTATTGTAACATTGAAAATTACACTTGCAAGTGTTAATCATTAGTTTGATGCATGCTAAAATGTAGCTTTTAAAAAGCATTCTGCATTAGTACTAAAATAGCCATCAATGCCAGTCCACCCTCTATTCATGGCTAAATATTTAAAGGTTATTTATAGCTCTTTAATGAATTCTTGCTTAAACAAAGTGAAATTATGTCCTAGAAAAGTAGAAGCTATTTGTAACTAGAGCAGCACAACTGTAAAAATTTTATGAATATGTATCTTAGTAATAAGGGGATGAGCCTGAATCCCCACAAGTTAATGGATAATTCAGAACAGAGAACTGATTTTAAAAGATTGCCTAAAAATGTAGGTTTTTTTCTTCAGTAAATTTTGATCAATTGTATATATTTTTAGTTGAAAACTTTTTCGCTCAGCCCCCCCCCCCCCGCCCAACAAAAAAGGAAAATAACCAAGAGTATAATCCCATGCACACAAAAGAGCCCACAGTTCCAACTGCTTGTCAGGTGAGCCTTTCTCTGATTTTCCCCCAGAAACAGACTGCATTACGGGGTTACTGTGGTGTTCTTTACAGACATGTAATTTCAAGAGTACTGTCATTAAATAATTTTTCATGTTTTTCAACTTCATCTTGAGCCTGTTGTTGTTTATGTAGGTTTATATTTCTTCTTGCAAGTAGATGTTTTCCATCATGGAACAAAATGGTAGTAGAAACAAAGAAGTGTTAGATTTTCTGCTGAAGACCAAATGAAGGAGTGTTGCCCCATTTCATAGCTTCAGTCTTAAAACAGAGTTTCAAATTGTAAGTTAACCATATACCTTTATTTTTTATGGTTAAATTCAGTATTCAGTATGATAAAATGAAATTGTCTTAAGTGTTCTCTTTTAAATCATTGTAAAATACAACAGACTGAATTTTTTTTTAAACTTTTAATTTTGAACTAATTTTAGATGTACAGAAAAATTGGCCAAAAATAGTAGATTTCCCATATATCCCCTCATCTAGCTTCTCCTAAAGTCATTTCATCTTGTATGGCCAAAATACAATTATTAAAACCAAGAAATTCACTTTAGTACAATACTATTAACTAACTTGCAGATCTTATTTGAATTTCACCCACTTTGCATTTAGCATTATTACTGTGATATTTGCCTAATAGTGGTTTTCTGTTTTGCCCATTCTTTCAACATTTATTTCTTTGAATTCTTTTGTGATGAAAATCTCATTCACCTCCCTGACCCCTGTTCCATTTATTAATTCATTTCTTTATATCAGTATGGACTTGGATATTCTGTTCTATGAGTCAAAATCCAATTATCATCATTTTGTTGGCTCAAATTTTCTACCTTTGACCTTTAGGAACTCCTTTGAGTTGACTCCTGAATTCTTTGAACAAGTCTCCATCTCTTTTTGAACACTCTTTCTGACATCACATAATGTTATAGGCGTATCTTGTATTTTTCCCACCCCAGCCTGGGCACTGGAGAAGGCAATGGCACCCCACTCTAGTACTCTTGCCTGGAAAAATCCCCTGGACAGAGGAGCCTGGTAGGCTACAGTCCATGGGGTGACTGAGCGACTTCATTTTCACTTTTCACTTTCACGCATTGGAGAAGGAAATGGCAACCCACTCCCGTGTTCTTACCTGGAGAATCCCAAGGATGGGGGAACCTGGTGGGCTGCCATCTCTGGGGTCGCACAGAGTCGGACACGACTGAAGTGACTTAGCAGCAGCAGCCTTGGAACAATAACCACTTCTCCAAAGAGCCCTTGATCCTTTTGTTGGACAATGGTGTTTAAAAATCAACATCTTCTCATGTAGGTGTGTATATTACCATTTTGATATTGTTGTTTCTAGGCTCTTTTAACAGGTGTAGAAAGTTTTGTTATTAACTAATGTACATATATATATATATATATGTTTGTCTGCTTATGTACATTAAAAAATGTAAGTTTATACAGATACTTCCTGACTTTAATATAAGAACACAGGGTTCATTTTAGGTTTTTTTTTTTTTAATTTATGACTTCTTTCTTCAATAGTGAGAAATCTAGCTTTTATTATATATAATGTGTTTACTTATTTTTAAAATATCTAATACAGTTGCCCCTTGAACAGCTCTGAGGTTGGGGCACTGACTCTCCCCACAGTCAAAAATTGGCATATAACTTTACAGCTGTCTGTAGTACTGTGGTACATATCTCCTGAAGAGAAAGAACCCAGCATGTAAGTGAACAGGCACAGTTCACACCCATGTTGTTCAAAGGTCAACTGTTGACACATACAAGTAGTTTCAGACTGTTGACCCTAATCCCCAGGAGAAAAACATTTATTAAATATATTTCATTATTTATGTTCAGTTCTTTTTAAAGTATCAGTCAAGAAACTTTTCTGAGGTTCTTTTTCTATCTCCTTCCCTTTATTGTGATCTTTCATGTATAAAGGAGTTAGGATCATTTGTTAGTGTTTGTGTTCCAGTTTGAATTCTCCTCATATTGTGGTTGGGTTTAATGGTTTATTTGGGGTGTGTATGAAGGGTATACGAAACATTAATGTGGTTCTAAGAGTCACAGCTATATAAAAAGATATATACAGAGAAGATAAACATTCCACTCTTTGTGCCCCATTCTTTTTTAATTGATAACAAGAGGTGTAACACTTTTTTGTGTGTAGATATAACAGTTTATTCAGCCACTTTGCTGTCTATAGACATTTAGATTTCTGATATTTTGCAATTGCAAATGATGCAGTGAATAACTTTGTTGTATATATGTATTTTTGTATCATTGGAAGTATCTTCTGGGTCGATTTCTAGAAGTAGGATTAATGATCTATCTTTGCAGTATGATTTCTTTTAAACATGGTAAAAGTATGTACAGCAAAGTATTTGTGTTCTCTTGTCAAGGGGTTTTAACAAATTTGCCTGCATATCTACATTTTATTGGTGATTCTTTAATATTAACTTCGGGACACTCTAATGTCCTAAAGGGACTTTAAGGGTTTATAGTGATCGTGCTCATTTTGCTATATTTTTATTTTGGGGTGGTAAGGGAATTGGTCAAGCAAATGATTTATAAGACCTTTCTATAATTTGGAATATTCCTAGTTTTATAAGATACAGACACCTCATTATATTTGTTTTTCTCCTTCATAAGAAACAGCTAATCAAGGATGCTAGTAGTTTCTGTGTATCTTTTCTGTGCGTGGTATATAGGCGTTCAGTTAAATGCCTGTTAAATGAATTCCTTAACTACAATAAATATTTATGGTTTTATGTTTAATCCATTGGTCAATATTGTGAAGTTTTTACATTTTACAGTGCTTTATCAGTTATTTTGATTTCATTTTAAAGGAACATTGTTTAGGATATGAGGAAGTTTTTGCAGTTCCCTTAAATAACTGATGAATCATAAAGAATCAAGTAATTTTGATCATTTACTCTGTGTCAAGCATGTTTTGTGTACTTTATGTGAATTATTTCATTTAAAACTCACAGCAGCTGGGTGAGGTAGGTACTATTTTTCAGTCCTTTTCCTCCCACTCCTCTCCCCCATTTTAGAGATGAGGAAACTAATTCAGAGAGATTGAACAACATTTTTAAGCCACAGAACTACTAAGTAATGGAATTGGGGTTTAAAACCCAGGCAGCCTTGCTCCAGAATCATCAGGTTTTCCTGTTTTTAAAAAATTTAAATTTTTTGCCCTCCAAATAAGAGTGCATAGCTAGTAAGGAAGTGTGTGCCCTGTATATCTGTATAATCTTGTTTATTCATAATGAGGCCACCTTTTAAAAACTATGAGTTGGAAAACTTTGTTTCTTAAACTTTAAACATAAAGAGAATTCATTTTGACTTTTTGGAATGGAGGTGAAGTTTCAGTGATTTGGCTCTATGTATAAAAGGAGTGTGCGATGGAGAAAAGTAAAATGAAAGAATCAGTTTAACAATATTTCATTGAAAAATTCATTCTTATGTGAATGGGGGCAGCAGAGGGTGAGATGGTTAGATAGCATCACTGACTCAATGGACATGAATTTGAGCAAGCTCCGGGAGTTACTGAAGGACAGGGTAGCCTGGTGTGCTACTGTCTGCAGGGTTGCAAGGAGTTGGACCCAACTTAGCAACTGAACAACAACAGACATTATTATATATGTGACACATATGCATATTTTATGTGTAAACAGTGACTTACTCTGCTGTTTTGAGCATTCTTTTTACCTGCTTGATTATTGCCTTCTATGCCCCAACTCTACAACTCCTTTTAATACTGTTCAGAAAAACTTTGTTTTTCTATTCTCTCTGTTGACTTGAAAATTATATACTTGGCTATATTTTAATTTTTGACACTTTTCTATAAAAATGTGCATTTTCCAGACAGTGTGGTGATCACTTTAGTGTTTGTGGTACTTTGGTTCCATTTTTTTAACAGTTTTATTGAGGAATAATTTGTATGCCATAACATCCCTTTTTTCTTTTACTTTTTTTAAAGTATAGCTGATGTAGCTTCCCTGGTGGCTTAGTGGTAAAGAACCCATCGGCAATGCAGAAGACCTGGTTTGATCCCTGGGTTGGGAAGATCCCCTAGAGAAAAGAAATCTGTGGACTGTATAGTCCATGGGGTTGCAAAGAGTCGGACATGACTGAGTGACTTTCACTTTCACAGGTGTACAATATAGTGATTCACAATTTTTAAGGGTTTTTCTGCACTTGTAGTTATTATAAAGCATTGATTGTATTCCCTGGTTGTACAGTATATACTTATTTTATACATAGTAGTTTATACTTCTTAATTCCCTACCCCTGTGTTTTCTCTCCTACTAGTAATGACTAATTTGTTCTGTTTGTGAGTCTGCTGCTTTTTTGTTATATTCATTCTTTTGTTGTAGTTTTAAGATTCTGCATATAAGTGATACCATTACAATACTTGTCTTTCTCTGTACGACTTATTTCACTTAGCATAATACTCTTGAATTCCATCCATGTTGCAAATGGCAAAATTTCGTTCTTTTTTTATGGCTGAGTAGTATCTCATTGTTTGTATGTGTATTTACACACACACACCTCTTCTTTACCCATTCACCTGTTGATGGACACTTAAGTTGCTTCCTTATCTTGGCAGTTGTCCTTAATGCTTCTGTGAACATTAGGGTTCATGTATCTTTTCAAATTAGTGCTGTTTTTCAGATATATTTCTAGGAATGGAGTTGCTGAGTCATATAGTAGTCCAGTTTTTAGTTTTTTGAGAACCTCCTATACTGTTCTCAACAGTGACTACACTAATTTACATTCCCAGCATCCTCGCTCACATTGTTATTTGTGTTCTTTTTGATGCTAGCCATTCTGACAGGTGTGATATGATATCTCATTGTGGTTTTGATTTGCATTTCCCTGATGATTAGTGATGTTGAGCATCTTTTCATGTGCCTGCATAACATTCTTTTTTTAAATATACAATTTGATGGGTTCTAGTAGATTTCAAGTTGTACCACTAACTCATCAAAGAACATTTCCATCATGCTAAAAATATCCCTTTTTTCTCAATTATAGTGAGTTCCCATTCATATCCCCAAGCCTCAGGTAATCACTAATTTGCTTCCTCTTTACAGATTTACCTTTTCTGGATAGTTAATTTAAATAGATTATGCAGTATGTAGTCCTTAGCATCTATCTTTCAATTAGCCTAAGATTTTTGAGCTATGTCCATGTTGTATTATACTTCAGCATTTTGTTCCTTTTCATTGCTGTATAGTGTTCTGTCATATGGATATATGACAATTATTTGTTCATTCATAATTGATGAATACTTCAGTTATTCAGTTCTCTGGTTATTGTGAATAATGTTGCTATGAACATTCATATGCAGGTTTTTGTGTGGACATATATTTTTGTTTCTTTAAAAAAAATTTTTTTTCTTTTTTGAGTAGATAACCTTGGAGTGGACTTACTGGATCAGATGGTGAATTTAAGCTTAACTTTGAGAGATTACAGTTTTCCAAAGTGGCTGTAGAATTTTACATTCTCACCAGCAATGTAGGAACTTTCTAGTTTATCCACATCCTTGGTAATGTTAGTATCTTTTTTCATTATTTCCTCCATTATAGTCATTCTAGTGGCTGTGAAGTATTATCTCAGTGTTTTTAATGTGTATTTCTGTAGTGACTAATGATGTTGAAGATTTTATTCATGTACTTTACATATGTGCATAGTTTTTTGAAGTGTCTCTTCAGATCTTTTGCTGAATTTTTGATCAGGCTTTTATTATTGAGTTGTACAAGTTCTTTGCTTAGTTTCTAAATGTACATTCTTTTTTTGGTTCATGATTTACAAATATTTTGTCTTAAGTCTTTGGTTTTTCTGATTTTTTTTTTTTTATGGTATCTCTTAAATCAAAAAAGTCCGGTTTTGGTGAAGTCCAGTTATTTTGGATAAGTTTTTTCTTCAAGGATTGTACTTTTTAGCATCTAAGATTTCTTTGCCTAAGCCAAAATCACAAGAATTTTTCTCCTGTGTTTTTTTCTGGAAGTTTTATAGTTTTAGAATTAAGGCTATAATCCATTATGAGTTAATGTTTGTGTGTGATATGACCAGAAGTCTAAATTCAATTAGATACCCATTGTCACAGAACCATTTGCTGAAAAGATTGTGCTTTTTTTTAACCAGTGAATTATTACTTTTATTATTTTTTTAACACCAGAAGCATTTTGTATTGGGGTACAGTCAGTTAACAGTGTTGTGATAGTTTCAGGTGGACAGCAAAGGGATTCAGCCATACATAGACATGTATCCGTTCTCCCCCAAGCCCCGCTCTCATCTGTTCTGGCACGTAACATTGAGCAAAGTTGCAGAGTCTCTAATTATCTCTTCTCCCCTCACAACCACAGATTTGTTTTCTAAGTCTGTGAGTCTCTTTTGTAAGCTTATTTGTATTTATTTAGATTCCATGTATAAGAGATGTCATATGATATTTCTTCTCTGTCTGACTTCACTCAGTATGACACTCAGTAGGTTTATCCATGTTTCTGCAAATGGCCTTGTTTCATTCTTTTTAATGGCTGAGTAATATTCCATTTTATATAGGCACCACATCTTTATCCATTCCTCTGTATCAGTGGACATTCAGGTTGCTTCCATGTCTTGGCTATTGTAAACAGTGCTGCGGTGAACACTGGTGTGCGTGTATCTTTTTGGGCCATGTTTTTCACTGCATGTGTGCCCAGGCATGGGATTGCAGTGTTGTGTGATAGCTCTAGTCTTTTAAGGAACCTCCATGCTGTTCTCCATAGTGGCTGTACCAGTTTACCTTCCCACCAACAGTGCAGGAGGGTTCCCTTCTCTCCACACCTTCTCTAGCATTTGTTGTTTGTGGATTTGTTGATGATAACCATTGTGATCAGTGTGAAGTGATATCTCATTGTAGTTTTGATTTGCATTTCTCTAGTGATGGGGTCGCACAGAGTCAGACACGAGTGAAGTGACTTAGCAGCAGTAGCAGCAGCAGTGATGTTGAACATCTTTTTGTGTGGTATTGGTCATCTATATATCTTCTTTGGAGAAATATCTATTCAGATCTGCCCATTTTTTGAGTGGATTGTTTGTTTTGATGCTGTTAAGCATCATAAACTGTAAATTTTGGAGATTAATCCCTTAACAGTCACAACATTTGCAAATATTCTCTTTCAGTCTGTGGGTTGTCTTTTCATTTTGTTTATTGTTTCCATTGCTGTGCAAAAGCATTTGAGTTTAAGTAGGTCTCATTTGTTGTTTATTTTTGCTTTTATTTCCATTATTCTGGGAGATGGATCAAAAAAGATGTTGCTGTGATTTATGTCAGAGAGTGTTCTGTTCATGTTTCTTCTAGGAGTTTTATAGTGTCTGGCCTCAAATTTTGGTCTTCAACCATTTTGAGCTTGTTTTTGTGTATGGAGTTGAAGAATGATCTAATTTCACTTTTTGACATGTGTCTGTCCAATTTTCCCAGTGCCATTTGTTGAAGACTGTACCTTTTCAACATTGTGTAGTCTTGCCTCTTTTGTCATAGATTAATTGACCATAATAGGTGCATGGGCTTATTTCTGGGTTTTCTATCCTGTTCCATTGATCTATATTTCTATTTTTGTGCTGATACCATACTGTTTTGATGACTATGGCTTTGTAGTACAGTCTGGTCAGGGAGCCTGAGTCCTCCAGCTCTGTTTTTCTTTATCAAGATTACTTTGGCTATATGGAGTCTTTTGTGTCTCCATACAGATTTTGAAATTTTTTGTTCTAGTTTTCTGAAAAATGCCATTGGTAATTTGATAGGGATTGCATTGAATCTGTAGATTGCCTTGGGTAGTATAGTCATTTTGACAATATTGAGTCTTCCAGTCCACAAACATGGTGTTTCTTTCCATCTGTTTATGTCTTCTATTTCTTTCATCAACATCTTATAGTTTTCAGAGTGCAGGTCTTTTGTTTCCTTAGCTAGGGTTTTTCCTAGGTATTTTATTCTTTTTATGCAATGGTAGATGGAATTACTTCTTGAATTTCTCTTTCTGATCTTTCATTGTTTGAAATCCAACAGATTTCAGTGTATTTATTTTGTAACCTGCAACCTTACCAAATTCATTGATGAATTCTAGTGGTTTTTTGGTAGCATTCTTAGGATCTTCTGTGTATAGTATCATGTCATCAGCAGACAGTGACAGTTTAACTTATTCTTTTTCAGATTGAATTCCCTTGACTTCTTTTTCTTCTCTGATTGATGTAGCTAGGACTTCCAAAAGTATGTTGAATAAAAGTGGTGAGAGTAGACATCCTTGTCTTGTTCCTGATCATAGAGGGAATGCTTTCAGCTTTTCACCATTGAGTATGATGCTAGCTCTAGGTTTGTCATATGTGGCCTTATGTTGAGGGATTGCCCTCTATGCCCACTTTCTGGAGAGTTTTTATCACAAATAGGTGCTGAATTTTGTCAAAAGCTTTTCTGTATCTATTGAAATGATCACATGGCTTTTATTCTTCAATTTGTTTAAATGGTATACCACATTGATTTGCAGATGTTGAAAAATCCTTGCATCCCTGGGATGAATCCCACTTGATTGCGCTGCATGATATTTCTAATGTATTGTTAGACACGATTGCTAGTATTTTGTTGAGGATTTTTGTATCTATGTTCATCAGTGATATTGGCCTGTAATTATTTTTTGTGTGGTATCTTTGATTTTGGTATAAGGGTGATGGTAACCTCATAAAATGAATTTGGGAAGTTTTCCTTCCTCTGCAGCTTCTTGCAACAGTTTCAGAAGGCTAGCTGTTAACTCTTCTCTAAATGTTTGGTAAAATTTGCCTGTGAAGTTGTCAGGTCCTGGACTTTTGTTTGTTGGGAGGTTTTTAAATCACCATTTCAATTTTAGTGCTTGCAGTTATTGGTCTGTTCCTATTTTCTATTTCTTCCTCATTCAGTCTAGGGAGACAGATTTGTCCATTTCTTCCAGATTGTCCATTTTATTGGTAGTCTTCATAGTAGTCTCTTATAATCCTTGATACTTCTGTGGAGTCAGTTGTAGCTTCTCCTTTTTCATATTGATTTCGGTTCTCCCTTTTTTTTCTTGATGAGCCTGGCTTAAGGTTTATCAATTTGTTTATCTTTTCAAAGAACCAGCTTTTAGTTTCTTTGATCTTTGCAATTGTTTTCTTTGTCTCTGCATCATTTATTTCTGCTCTGACTTTTATGATTTCCTTCCTTCTTATAATTTTAGGTTTTGTTTGTTCTTCCTGTAGTTGTTTTAGGTGTAAGGTTAGATTGTTTATTTGAGATTTTTCTTATTTCTTGAGGTAATGTTGTATTGCTGTAAACTTACCTCTTAGAACTGCTTTTAATGCATCCCATAAGTTTTGGACTGTTCTGCTTTCATTTTCATTTTTCTCTAGGTATTTTTTTATTTCTCTGATTTTTTTCAGTGTTCCAGTGGTTGTTTAGTAGCGTGTTGTTTAACTGCTACATGTTTGTATTTCTTATTTTTTCTTGTCAGTCAGTTCAGTAGCTCAGTTGTGTCTGACTCTTCGCAACCCCACGGACTGCAGCATGCCAAGGCTTCCCTGTCCATCACCAGCTCCCAGAGCTTGCTCAAACTCATTTCCATCAAGTTGGTGATTTTTTCTTGTAATTTATTTCTAATTTCATAGCATTGTGATCAGAAGAGATGCTTGATGTGATTTCAGTTTTTTTTTATTTACCAGGGCTCACCTTGTGGCCCAGCATGTGGTCATTCCTGGAGACTGTTCCATGTGCACTTGAGAATAATGTGTATTCTGCTACTGTTGGATGGAATGCTCTGTAAATATCAAGTCCAACTTGTCTAAGGTGTCATTTAAAGCCTACATTTCCATATTAATTTTCTTTCTGTATGATCCATCCATTGATGAAAGTGGGGTATTAAAGTCCTCCACTATTACTGGGTTACTGTTGATTTCTCCTTTTATGTTTGTTAGTATTTGCCTTACATATTGAGGTGCTTCTGTTCTGGGTGCATGTGTATTAATAATTTTTATATCTTCTTCTTGGATTGAACCATTGATCATTATATAATGTCTTTTGTCTCTTACAACAGTCTTTTAAGTCTTATTTTGTCTGATATGAGTATTGCTACTCCAACTTTCTTGTGAATTCTATTTGTGTGAAATACCCTCTCCCATCCCCTTACTTTCAGTCTGTAAGTGTCTGTAGGTCTGAGGTGGGTCTCTTGTAGACACCATATACATGGGTCTTGTTTTTGTATCCACCCAGCCAATCTGTCTTTTGGTTGGTGCATTTAATCCATTTGCATTTAAGGTAATTATTGATATATATGATCCTATTACCGTTTTGTTAATTGTTTTGGCTTTATTTTTTGTAGATCTTTCCCTTCTCTTGTTTTTCCTGCCTAGAGAAGTTCCTTTAGCATTCATCGTAAAATTGATATAGTGGTGCTAAATTCCCTTAACTTTTGCTTGTCTGGAAAGCTTTTGCTTTCTCTATCAAATCTGAACAGGAGTCTTGCTGAGTAGAGTATTCATGGTTGCAGGCTCTTCCCTTTCACCACTTGGAATATATTATGCCATTCCTTTCAGACTTGTAGAGTTTCTGTTGAAAAATTGGCTGATAACCTTATGGGATTTCCTTTGTATATTGTCTTTTTTCCCATGTTGCTTTTAATAATTTGTCTTTGTCTTTAGTTCTTGTCAGTTTGATTACTGTGTCTCGATGTGTTCCCCCTTCAGTTTATCCTTCCTGGGACTATCTGCACTTCCTGGACTTAATTTTAACTATTTCCTTTCCCGTATTGAGGAAGTTTTCAGCTATTATCTCTTCAAATATTTTCTCATATCTTTTCTCTCTCTCTCTTCTCCTTCTGGGACCTCTATAATGCAAATATTGGTGCATTTAATGTTGCCCCAGAGGTCTCTTAGTCTCTTTTCATTTCTTTTCATTCTTTTTTTCTATATTCTGTTTTGCCCCAGTGATTTCTACCATTCTGTCTTCCAGGCCATTTATCTGTTCTTCTGCCTCAGTTATTCTACTTCTGATTCCATCTAGTATATTGTTCATCTCTGTTCTTTAATTCTAGGTCTTTGGTAACACATTCCTTGCATCTTCTCCATTCTTTTTCCAAGATCCTGAATCAGTTTTTGTTATCATTATTCTGAATTGTTTTTCTGGGAAGTTGCCTGTCTCCACTTAATTTAGTTGTTTTTCTGGGGATTTATCTTGTTCCTTCATCTGGGACATAATCTTATTTCTTTTCATTTTGGTTAGCTTTCTGTGATTGTGGTATTAGTTCTGGAGGCTGCTGGGATGAGTTCTTGTTTCTTCTGTCTGCCCTCTGGTGGTTGAGGATAAGAAACTTGGGCAAGCTTCCTGATGGGAGGGACTGGCTATGGGGAAAATTGGATCTATGTGGCAGGCAGGAAGCCTTACAAATAGCTGTGAAAAGAAGAGAAGTGAAAAGCAAAGGAGAATGCAGAGTTCCAAAGAATAGTAAGGAGAGCTAAGAAAGCCTTCCTCAGGGATCAATGCAAAGAAATAGAGGAAAATAACAGAATGGGAAAGACTAGAGATCTCTTCAAGAAAATTAGAGATACCAAGGGAACATTTCATGCAAAGATGGGCACAATAAAGGACAGAAATGGTATGGACTTAACAGAAGCAGGAGATATTAAGAAGAGGTGGCAAGAATACACAGAAGAACTGTACAAAAAAGATCTTCACGACCCAGATAATCACGATGGTGTGATCACTCACCTGGAGCCAGACACCCTGGAACGTGAAGGCAAGTGGGCCTTAGAAAGCATCACTACCAACAAAGCTAGTGGAGGTGATGGAATTCCAGTTGACCTATTTCAAATTCTGAAAGATGATGCTGTGAAAGTGCTATACTCAATATGCCAGCAAATTTGGAAAACTCAGCAGTGGCCACAGGACTGGAAAAGGTCAGTTTTCATTCCAATCCCAAAGAAAGGCAATGCCAAAGAATGCTCAGACTACTGCATGATTGCACTCATCTCACACGCTAGTAAAGTAATGCTCAAAATTCTCCAAGCCAGGCTTCAGCAATACATTTACTGTGAACTTCCAGACGTTCTGGTTTTAGAAAAGGCAGAGGATCCAGAGATCAAGTTGCCAACATCTGCTGGATCATCGAAAAAGGAAGAGAGTTCCTATTTCTGCTTTATTGACTACGCCAAAGCCTTTGACTGTGTGGATCACAGTTAACAGTGGAAAATTCTTAAAGAGATGGGAATACCAGACCACCTGACCTGCCTCTTGAGAAACATATATGCAGGTCAGGAAGCAACAGTTAGAACTGGACATGGAACAACAGACTGGTTCCACATAGGAAAAGGAGTATGTCAAGGCTGTATATTGTCAACCCTGCTTATTTAACTTATATGCAGAGTACATCATGAGAAATGCTGGGCTGGAAGAAGCACAAACTGGAATCAAGATTGCCGGGAGAAATATCAATAACCTCAGATATGCAGATGACACCACCCTTATGGCAGAAAGTGAAGAGGAACTAAAAAGCCTCTTGAAGAAAGTGAAAGAAGAGAATGAAAAAGTTGGCTTAAAGCTCAACATTCAGAAAACTAAGATCATGGCATCTGGTCCCATCACTTCATGGCAAATAGATGGGGAAACAGTGGCAACAGTGGCTGACTTTATTTTTCTGGGCTCCAAAATCACTGCAGATGGTGATTTCAGCCATGAAATTAAAAGGCGCTTACTCCTTGAAAGGAAAGTTATGACCAACCTAGGTAGCATATTAAAAAGCAGAGACATTACTTTGTCAACAAAGGTCCGTCTAGTCAAGGCTATGGTTTTTCCAGTGGTCGTGTATGGATGTGAGAGTTGGACTGTGAAGAAAGCCGAGTGCCAAAGAATTGATGCTTTTGAACTGTGGTTTTGGAGAAGACTCTTGAGAGTCCCTTAAGTGCAGGGAGACTCCAACCAGTCCATCCTAAAGGAGATCAGTCCTGGGTGTTCATTGGAAGGACTGATGCTGAAGCTGAAACTCCAATACTTTGGTCACCTCATGCAAAGAGTTGACTCATTGGAAAAGACCCTGATGCTGGGAGGGATGGGGGACAGGAGGAGAAGGGGACGACAGAGGATGAGATGACTGGATGGCATCACCGACTCAATCGACATGAGTTTGAGTAAACTCCAGGAGTTGGTGATGGACAGGGAGGCCTGGCATGCTGCAATTCATGGGGTCACAAAGAGTCGGACATGACTGAGCGACTGAACTGACTGAAGTGAACTCGTGGCAGGCAGGGCTCAGTAAAACTTTAATCCAATTGTCTACTGTTGGGTGGGGTTACACTCCCTCTCTGTTAGTTGTTTGACCTGAGGTGACCCAGTTCTGGGGGTCTACAGACTCTATGGTAAGGCTGTTGTCCACCTCCAAGAAGGCTCACTGAAACCCATCTCCCAGGACTGCTACTGCCAGTGTCCCTGTGCCAGTGGCAGGCCACTGCCATCACATGCCTCTGCAGGAGACCTTCAAAGACCCATAGATCTGGCTCAGTTTCCAGTGGGATCACCGTTCTTTTCCCCTTGGACCTGGAGCACATAAGGTTTTGTTGGTGCCCTCCAAAAGTGGAGTCCCCAGTTCTTTGGAGATCCTGTAATCAAATCCCGCTGGCCTTGCAAGTCAGATTTCCTGGGGCTTCCTAGTCCCTGGGCCAGATCCCCAGGCAGGGGATCTTCATATGGGTTTTAGAACCTTCACAACATTGCAGAAACTTCTTTGGTGGTATTGTTCTCCAGTTTTTGGGTTACCTACCTGGCATATTTAGGATTTGGTTTTATCATGATTGTGCTCTTCCTACCATATCATTGCAGCTTCTCCTTTGTCCTTGGATGTGGGATATCTTTTTTTGGGGTGGGTTCCAGTGTTTTCCTGTCGATGGTTGAACAACTCTGCAAGTTTGCTACTCCGGCGGAAGAAGATGAATGCACATCCTTCTACTCTATCTTGAACCAGTCTTTCCAATGAATTATTTTGACATCCTTTTTGAAAATCAGTTTATTATAAAGTGATTTCTTTGTATACTCTTCATTTTGTTTTGTTTATCTTTATATCAGTACCAAATTGTCTTGATTTACTATGACTTTGTAGTAAACTAGCCTCTCCCAACTTTTGTTCTCTTTTAAAAAATCTTTTGACTATTTTGGCTCTTTGCATTTCCATGTTAATTTTAGGCTCATCTTAAAAACTACTGCAAAAATGCTATTTTGATTTTTATAGGGATGTGTTTAGTCCATACATGAGATTGTGGGAGAATGTCATGTTAATATTGTCTTTTGATCGAGTAATATGGAATGTTTCTTCATTTACTTGGATTATCATTAATTCTCTCAGGAATATTTTGTAGATTTCAGATCACAAGTTTTAAACTTCTTTTGTTAAATGCACTCCTGAGTGTTTTATTATTTTTTGATGCTATTGTGAATAGGCCTGTTTCCTTAATGTGACCTTAAGTTGTTCAAGTTGTTCACTGCTAGTATATAGAAATATAATTGACTTTTGTATATTGTCTTTGTACCCTGAAACCTTCCTGAACTCAGTTACTAGTTTTTGTTTTGTGTGTTTCTTAGGACTTATCATATACACAATCATGTTATATGTGAGTAAGAGTTTTATTTTTTCCAGTCTGGATTTTTTTTCTTAACTGATTGCACTAGGTTGAATCTCTAGTACAATATTGAATAGAAGTGGTAAGAACAGACATCATTGTGTTGTTTCTGCCTTGTGAGAAGATACTCAATTCTTTACCGTTAAGCAACAGATTTTGCATAGATTCGTTTTATTGGGTTGAGGAAATTTTCTTGTGTTCTTGGCTTGCTGAAGTTTTCTGTCATGAATAGGATGTATTTTGTTAAATGTTTATTTATGCATCTATTGAAATAATGTGTGGTTTTGTTCTTTGTTAATGCAGTGTGTTTCATTAATTGATTTTCTGTTGTTAAGCCAATCCTACATTCCTGGGCTAAATCCCACTTTATATAATCCTTTTGTTGTATATTGTATAATCCTATGTTACATATAATCCTTTTTATGTGTAATTGAATTTGGTTTGCTGATATGACAGATATTTAGGAGGGATATTGGTCTGTAGTCCTTTATTCTTGTATAATGTCTTTGTCTGGCTTTTATATCTGGATAATACTGTTCTCATAGAATGGGATGGGAAGTGTTTCTTCCTCTGAATAAATTTGTGAAGGATTGGTATTATTTCTTCTTTAAATGTTTGATAGAATTTGCCAGTGAAACCATCCAGCCTGGGCTTTTCTTTGTGGGAAGATTTGTAATTACTACTGAGTTTCTTGTTATCAGTCTGTTTAGATTTTCTGTTTCTTCTTGAGCCCATTTTGGTAACTTTGACATCCTAAAAATTTGTCCATTTCATGTAAGTTGTTTCATTTTTTTGGCATGAAGTTGTTCATAGCCTTCCTTTATAATCCATTTCATTTATGTAGGGTTGGTAATGATGTCTCCTGTTTTATTTTTGACTTTACTTATTTGTGTCTTCTCTCTTATTGTTTTGGTCAGTCTAGCTAAAAGATCTGTCAGTTTTGTTTCTCTTTCCAAAGAAACATTTTTTTAAAAATTTCATTGATTTTTTTTTTTTTTCCCTCTACTCTTCTTGTTCACTGTTTTATTGAATTCTATTCTGATCTTTATTCTTTCCTTCCTTTTTTGCTTTGGGCTTAGTTTGGTCTTCCTTTTATGGTTTTTTAAGGTGTTTAAGGTATTAACTTCATTTGGCATTTAAAGATATAATTTAACTTCTAAGCACTGTTTTAGATATATCCAGTTACTTTTGACCTGTTTTTTCATTTTCCTTTATTTCAAAACATTGAGACACTTCTTAAGATGCCTGTTTGATCCATGATTTACTTAAATATATATTGTTTAGTTTTCTAATACTTGAGTATTTTCCAGGTTTCTTTCTGTTATTGATTCCATTTTAGTTTTCTTGAGTTGGGGTAATACTTAGTATGTCTTCTGAAATCATTAAGACTGTTTTTATAGGTAGCATGTGTTCTCCTGTGTGTTGTTGAAAAGTCTGTATTCTCTTCTTGTTGAATGGCGTATTCTATACATACAACTTCATTGATACAGCTGTCTTCTGTATCCTTGCTGATACTCTTTTCCCTACTTTTAGTCATTGAGAGTGGGATATTGAGGTTTCAAGCTGTAATTTTTGAGCTGTCACATCTTTCAATTTTGGTAGTTTTTGCTCCATGTATTTTTTTTTTTTCAAGCTTTATTGTTAGGTGCATATATGTTTGTCATTATTATATTCCCTGGTTAATTGATACTCTTATTACAAAATGCCCCTCTTCTTCTTTAGTAACATTTTTATCTTAAAGTCTATGGCTGTTTTTTTTTCTGATTTTATTATGACTAGTCTAGCTTTTATGATTGCATTTACATAGTGTTCCTTTTAGTTTCAACCTTACTTGTATCTTTAAATTTAGCAATTGTATGTTATAGATGTAGTTGAACCTTGCTTTTAAAAAATCCATTCTGACAGTCTACATAGTGATTGGTGTATTAAGTCATGTAATTATAGATATGGTTCATTTACATTTGCCTTTTTACTGTTTTTAATGTATCTTGTGTCTGTTTTGTTCTGTTTTTTCTTTGATTGCTTTGGTATCAAATATTTTTTAGTATAACCTTTTAATTTTGATTATTTTAAAACTATTTCTTAGTGATTGCTCCAGTGGTTATAGTATATATTTTAACATCACAGTCTATTGAATTTGAATCTGGAGTTGAAAAGTATTACAGTAACCTAAGTGAAGAACCAGTGAACTCAAACATGATCCAGTAGAAATTATACAATACAGTCTGAAGAACAGTCTCCTTATGGGACTCCCGTTATGCATTTGTTGATGTGATTGGCTATATCCCTTACTTAATTCATTTTTCCCCTTTTTCTTTCTGTTCTTCAGATTGTATAATTCCTACTTATATGTATTTGACTTCATTGATTGTTCTTTTAGCCAGTTTTAATATCTGCTGTTGAATTTGAGTGAATTTTTCATTTTACTTATTGTACTTTTCAACTCTAGAATTTCTATTTGGTTATTTTGTAATTTCAGTGTCTTTATTGGTGTGCTTCATTTGATCAATCATTGTTTTCATGCTTTGTTTAAACATGGTTTCCTTTAGTTCTTTGAACATATTTATAATGGCTGCTTTGAAGTCTTTGTTTTTTGGACCCCCACAAAATAGTTCCTATTTACTGCTTTTTCCCCCACAGTGTTTGGGCCTACACCTTCCTATTTAAAATTGGACATTTCAAATCATACATTTTAATAACTCTAGATTCTGACCCTCTCCTGCTTGGGATGGTTGTTAGGTTTTGTTTGTTTCTGTCATTTGCATGGAGTAATTATGTGGAATCTGTTTAAGTGAGTTTTTCTTTTTAAGCCTGTTTTCTTATGGACTGCTCTTGGGTCATTATATTTTAGTGTCCAGCCAGTGATTGGTCAGAGATTATACTGAAACATCCTAGGACCATAAGGCCTCTATCATTTATCGGTACCTCTGTATGTGGTTTAGAGAACACACTCAAAGATTCATGCAGTTTACATTTTTACTTCATTCAGGCTTTCCTCTGTGTGTTTACGTATGTATGCATGTACGTGTGTACATGCCCTCAGAGTGAGGATAGCTGGAGACTTCTCTTAGGTGTCTCATCACCATGTCCGTAGACAGCCTAACATGCCCACAGTTTTTAAAAACGTGAGTGTATTCAAGGCTTACAGTTGTCTCCCTAGATCCTCCTGTGGAATTTTGAGCCAGTTTTCTGGTCTCTTGGTTGACCCAACTGGCTTGCAATGTCAGGTCATAACTGTGATGTGGGCTTTTTCCTTTTATTTTTTTGATAAAGCTCCTGAGCATTGGAGTTTTTCACATTGCTACAAATATAGTCAACTTTGTTCTGCATAAACACCTCTGGTTTTCATAGATTGTCCCACCTTGTTAGAACTATTGCTCCAGAGGTTCTGGGGTGAAGGAAGGTGGGTAGGATGTTACACTGCTATCATTCTTACCCCAGGGTGCAATAGTTTTCTTAAATACAAACTTCTCATTTGTTTTATGCCCTTGGTCAATTTTCAGAGTACTGAAATAGTTGTTTTTGACCATGTTGTCCAGTTATGTCTTTTCTTTTTGGGGAATGTGTTAGCAAAGTTATTCACTTTGCTATTCTTATCTGTTATTCAGTTATCTGTTAAAGAATTTTTTTAAAACATGTAAAACTCTTTAATGTCTCCTCATGAATTTACAACTTCTGGTGCTCTTCATTACCTTCAGTATGTTCAAGTTTCTGTCTGATTTTATTTTCCTCCAGTCTGTAGAACTTCTTATTAACAATTATTTTAGAACTGGTGTGATAGACCAATTTCTGTCAATGTTTTAAAAACAACAACTTATTTTTGGCTACACTGGGTCTTCATTGCTGCACGCTGGCTTTCTCTAGTTGCAGCAAGTGGGGTCTACTCTTCTTTGTGGTGAGTGGGCTTATCACTGTAGTGGCTTCTTTTTGTTGTGGAGCACAGGCCCTGGAGTGTGCGGGCTTTAGTATTAATAGCTGCAGCTCATGGGCTCCAGAGCATTGGCTCAGTAATATGGCACTTGGGCTTAGTTGCTCCGTAGCACGTGGGGTCTTCTCAGACCAGGGATTTAAACTGTGTCCCTTGCATTGGCAGGAGGTATATTTGTCAAAACTGAGAAGTACAACACAATACTATTAACTACAGACTCTATTTGTATTTCATCTGTTCTTCCACCAGTGTCATCCCCCCCCCACCCCACCCCACCCCCGCCACGCACCAACCCCCTTCCCCCCAGCCCCCGCCAGCATCCACCCTAGGATACTACCTGCAATGTGGGAGACCCAGGTTTTATCCCTGGGTCGGGAAGATCCTCTGGAGAAGGAAATGGCAACCTACTCCAGTACTGTTGCTTGGGAAATCCCATTGACAGAGAAGCCTGGTGGACTACAGTCCATGGGATCACAAAGAGTCAGACACGACTGAGTGACTAACACTTTGACTTTTGACTTTGATATCGTATTTAGTGATCATGCCTTTTAGTCTCATCCTGTTTGTGACAGTTTCTCAGTTTCTTGATTTTCATGACCATGATGCTTTTGAAAAATATTGGCCAGCTAATTTTATAGGCTGTCCCACATTTGGGTTTGTCCAGTGTTTTCTTATGATTAGCATGGGGTTGTAAGTTTGAGAAAGAATATCATAAAGGTGAGGTGCCTTTCTCTTCACATAACTTCATTTTGAGCACTTCACTAAGTTGTTCTTGGTTGGCTTCTCCACAATAAGACCAGTCTTGTTCTGCTTGGACTCCTGTTGTAAGTCAACGAGCTATGCTGATGCTAGGAGCCACCTCATTTGTTTCTCTTTATTCCTACTGTCTAAAAACACTTGTGTCATGTATTTTGTGCAGTTTTTCAGCTGTTTATGGTAGAAGGGCAAGTTAACGTACTGGTCTTAAGTCATTGGCAGGACCTTTTTATGTTAAGTTCATTGACTGGAATGCCTCAGTTAATCTCACTGCTTGCATTTTCACAGATCACCACCCTTGCAAGGGCTAGCTTATGGTTTATACATTCCCAGGGGACACTCCATGCCAATTCACTCCACTTAGAACTTGAGCAGATAAAAACAAGTTTTCTTATTGTTTTATTTTGATAGTGGGAAAATGTATCTTGGCTTGTCCTTTCACCTTTCACTCTGGCTGCAACTCTTCATGGCCAGTTGCAGTTTAACACTCCTTTTCCTGGTGGCTCAGATGGTAAAGCATCTGCCTGCAATGCAGGAGATCCGGGTTCAATCCCTGGAGAAGGGAAATGGCAGTCCACTCCAGTACCCTTGCCTGGAAAATTCCATGGACGGAGGAGCCTGGTGGGCTACAGTCCATGGGGTCGCAAAGAGTCGGACATGACTGAGTGACTTCATTTTCTTTCTTTTCTTTCATTGACCCCAAAGACTTGCTTCCTATTTCCTGAGCTTTCAAAATATAAACCTCTGTCCAGGACAGTGCCAACCTGATGCTAATGGTTTTAGCTTTCTGTTTACTTTCTTGCATACTAGGTAGGGTCTATATTTGAGAGGATATTTACCATTTTATCTAGCATTTCTAGACATTTTATAGGAGGAAGGCTGATAGTATATTGTCTATAGTGTTTTTGAGTATTTTCTCTGTGCGAAGTGTTGTTCGATGCTGTAAAGAAGGCCATATATTGCCTTCAAGTGGTTTATCTTGTTTTGGAAGGCAGGTCAAGTTGTGTGCATCAAAGAGAATACCAGAAGTGCCTCAGAGATGTGCAGTGAGGGTTCAAACTCAGAGTCATTTGTCCTCTTTAGGGTAAGAGAAATGACAGCTACTCAATGTTGTTATTGTTCATTCACTAAGTCGTGACCAACTCTTTGCGACCCCATGGACTGTAGCACAACAGACTTCCCTGTCCGTCACTATCTTCTGGAGTTTACTCAAACTCGTGTCCTTTGAGTTGGTGATGCCATCCAACTGACTCATTCTCTGTTGACCCCTTCTCCTGCTCTCAGTCTTTCCCAGCATCAGGGTCTTTTCCAATTAGCTCTTTGCATCAGGTGGCAAAAATATTGAAGCTTCAGCATCAGCCTTTCCAGTGAATATTCAGGGTTGATTTCCTTTAGGATTGACTGGCTTGATCTCTTCATGTTAGAAGAAGTACTTTAGGTAGAATAGAAATCAATAGCTCTACAGGATGAAAAGAATCCTAGTATTCTTATTGGGGATAAAGCTAGAAAAATTGGAACCAAGATCAGGTTTTATTTATACTGTATTCAAGTTATATGAGTCTATTAATGAGTAAACATTATTTTTGAAGACTATTTTGGGGGGATCCAAGATTTTTTTGCCAGTGCACATTTGGGGTCTTGGAAGCTGAATTGAAGCTAAGAGTGGGATATCAGTGATGATTTGGTGATGATCCTGTTTACAAGAGGGGAATGGTATAATTTGGTGAAAATTATAATGAAATCAAAATTTTTGTGCATTAGAGCAGACTTTGATATTCTAAGATATAAAAAACAGTGTTTAGGCTAGATCCACCTGTGGTCACAAAGGCTAAAAGAGTGAGTTTAATTTTCTGCAGCTACTGGAAATCTTTCAAGGAGCACTTGTTAGGAGATAATTGAGGTGTAGCCAAGGAACAACACTCAGACCCTCTTCAGAAAAGTGAAGTTTGCAGATGCTTATCAGAACTTAAATGTGTTTTGGGATGTGGGTCTGGTGTCTTCTTCATAATTAAGACTTGTATGTAGTTGTTGCATATTCCAATTGTGATCTCTAGTGAGTCTTTTAATAAGAGACTAACTCTCAGTGACTGTGTCAGTGTTACAACTATGCAAGAATCTGAAAACTTAGAAATAAATGTTTTGAAATTTGTTGATTTCTGAAAAGCAAAGAGATAAGTAGTCAATAATTCTACCTAGAATTGATTAAAGGGAAGAAAACTCAAAAAGCAAATCTGTTGATTTTAAAACTGTAAAATACTTCTGAAAATTACTTTTTATGTTACAGTGTGATCAGCTAATTAGGGTCTGGGGTGGAAAATTCCATGGTGTTTAATATTAGATGTATTAGGTAACATTCCCTCATGACAGTGAATCCCAGGAATATTGAAAGATTTGAGAGTTCTGGGGGTTGAGCCTGGATGATACCACTGAAAGGCTGAGTGTTTCACTATTATTATTCTTCATGCCCTACATCTTTGTGATATTTAACCTAGCCTTAGCAACCTTTGGGGCTATTTGTCCTTTCTGCTCACCAGACAGAGTTTGTGACTCGTGGAGCCTGAACATATGGTAGCCACAGGCTGGAACTGGCTGCCTGCAGTGGGAATACCCATCCTCCTGGATTGGACTGGGGTTGGAGAGGCTGTCAGTCAGTTACATCTTCTCAGGAACTAGTACTTGACTCATTACCCATGCAGCGTTCTCGTTTTGGAAATTGAAAATGGCAGATTTCTGTATCCTGATAGTGGTGAATGCAGCTGTTTTTGTTGTTCATTTTTGCAAAGTAACGACTTGTGCAAAAAGATGAACTAGGATTAAAAGAAATCAGATGTGTGTATTTGGTATGCAATATTTTTGTATTACAAATAGCTACATTCTAACCCACATTAACCCCATGATATGTGAATTTTGCCAACTCCTGCTGTGTCTTTTAAATCAGATCCAGTAAATCACTGAGAATGTTCTAATTTCTAAACAAACTAGTCTTCCAGTAGAGGCACTTTAACACTGCGCTGCAAATTCGACAACCTGAGATAAATGGGCCGTCTTTGTTAATTATGTAGTTTAGTTGGTCAAAGCCCCCAGATAGGGTTTTGTTTATAGCAATTCTGCTTAGTATCAAATTCTATACTGTTAAATAGCTTGTGAGTCATATATTTGAGGTTATTAAGATATATGCTATTATTTAGCCTCTGTTAACCTTATTAAGTACCTTTTTTTGGTCTAGTTCATGTCACAATATGAAATTGCTTTTAATTGAGATGACCAGTTTCCATTAGATTGTTCAACCCCCATTGTATACACGAACACAAAGCACTTTTCATTTTTGCTCTATTGATCGAGCAGCAATTTGCTTGAACTATATTCAGAACCTGGTGGAAGAAGATGGGGGATTTCTCTAAATGTCCTTTTTGCTGGTGGTTTTTCTATCTGGCAAACCCCACTGTTTGCATGTAACTAATTTTGCACGCCAGTAGGTAGCAGTGGTGAGCAGAGGCACCGACAGAAAGCTGCCAGTCAGTGGTTATAAATTATTATTCATTTCTGTTATAGGTGGGGTGTGCAGTCAGTTACAGTAATAATTACCAGGACTAGAGGGTTTCCTAGGCAACCGATTTCCCCCCTCATTCATGCTGTTGCTGAGAGAGTGTCTGTAAAGCATGACATTGCTGTATTCTGAGGTTTGTTGCCCCCCTGCTGCTCCAGGTTTGAGGTTAGTTACAGCATCATAAGGTGCTCTCAAGCATAGAGAACTCAGGCTGGGCTGAAAAAGCAGACCGGCAAGAGGCCTCTCCTCCACTGTTTCACTTTTAAGTAACAGAGCTTGCTCTAAAAATGCAAATTCCACAAGCTGCTTGATAACATTGGTAAGATCTCTGTAAGTTGTAGAACATTTTATTTTCTCTTTATTTTGGAGGTAGTGGGTAATTTCATTTTTAAGTTTTATTACTTAATAAAAATGTACAGAAACAGACCTGAAACGAGACCTTTCCTTAGGATTTGAGTCAAATCAATGGGGATCTGTCATAGCTAATCATGGATGTGTTGTTTATTCAGTTTTACGAAAATGTTTCATAAAGAGGAAGGTAACACATTCTTCCTGCAGAAGCAGAATTAGTCCTTTTTGTGGTAGGAAAATAATAGAAACCACATCTGTTATCCGGGATCTCTACATGAATCATATCCTACATTTGGGGGCTCTCTAAAATCTTTCATTTTAATGAACTTACATCAAGTGCTTTGCAGTGATAAAAAGTAGTATTTGTTTGTGTCTGCTATGAAAAAAGATAGGGGATTCGTGTTTCAGTCTTTCATGGAGATGTGAAATGTTTATCCATTTACAAGGCAGAAGTCACAAACCCAGACATGATGCATCCAGATCTCATTCTCTGCTAGATGATTACAAAAGCGCTGGGGACCTCACTTGTGTATTTATTACCTTGTGTTTTCAGTGAGATGAAAGCTGTCTGCCACTCTGTGTGCATGGAGGGTTGAGGCCGATTCAGAGCCGCTTGTGACTGATGGTTTCATTTGTTGTATGTGAGCCATGGCCAGGCTCCTGGGTTCCGGGCCTTCTTACTCTCCGTAGAGGCTCCTGCTTTCTGAGGAGAACCTGAGGGGACTGTTTACTGACCCCCTGCTTCCCCTTCTTAGAGGGCTATAAATAGCGCCTGCCTCCCTAAGCCTATGTGCGGGGTGCTGGTGATCCTTGGGTCAGGTATGGAAGCCTTGAGCGGGGGAGTGTGCTGACCTGGTCCCTCAAGAGGCCAGAGCTACCACCTCTATGCCTTTAGTTTTCCCTGTGTGTTTGGGGAAAATCGCCTTCTGCCATTGACCCAACTTCTGCTCCAGAATGTGGGCTTAGGACTCAGCTGCAATGGGCCATGAGAGCATGTTGGAAGTATCCCACTTCCCACATAAAGGAATCCTAAGTCCAGTTTCTTGAAAGCACCTCAAAGGTACTAAGCCTAAGTCTTCAGTCACCCTGTTGGATGTGGGCTTATGAAGTGATTCATAAAAATGAAATGTGTGGAGTATGTTTTTGATATTACAGATACTGTAAAATATAGTTGGCTATACGAATCCACCAGGATGGGGTCATCTGAAGTTTAGGTTTACTTTAAATAGTTTAATAATCTTTTAAAAAGTATTCATGAGCCAAAACTATGAGGCTGGCACCTGCTAGCCCAAACAGTTTTATCAAGTAATCCCAGTTTTCCTCTGAATAGCCTAAATAGAAGGGAGTGATTTTCCTGAAATGTTTGGTGTGGTATACTTTAAATGAGGACTTCTGCCCAATTAAGCAAAGGAAATAATTTTATATTTCATACTGCATACCTCTCTGTGCTGCAAATTATCTAAAGTGCTTAGCTAAACTAATGTTATAGATTAGATAATGAATTGATAACAAGGTACATAGTAAATTAAAGACATGCTATGAAGTCATTATTTCCTTAGAGACAAGTACCCTTGCAATATGAAGTCAGAAATAGTGGGTGATCTCAAACGACGCTATTTTGAACTCTGGATTCAAAATAATCCATTTTAATTGCATCTTCTGTATCTATGGATTTTGGAGAAAGAAGGAGCACCTTAATCTGAAGAAAGAGGTGTCTCCTGTTTATAATAATGATAAAATAAGAAAAGTTGAGCCACTATTATAAGCTTGTTTTCTGGTTTTTTTTTTTTTAATAATTCAAATGTTTTAGGAAACAGTATTAAAATCTTAAGGCTAAAACATTCTTTCATATTTTTTGTCTAAAGATTATTCTGCACCCTAGACAAAGGAAATATTTAAACTGTTAAATTTGAACAAAGATACTGTCTGCATATGACTTCTCTGAAGCCCTATAAAAATTCTTTAAAATTGCCTATTCACTCAAATTTACTGAGTGTAGCAAAAATGTCAAAGGCATAAAGTCAGAGAAGATTGAATAAAATAATGCAGAAAGACAGATTAGTCATGCACAGACCCACACAGCCTTTCAGAGCACACAATACCACTTTTTATTACCGCTCTATCTTTACAAAGACTACGTTCAATACATAGAAGATGATACATGGTCAGCCATGTCATCTGCCTTTGATTCCAGTACTCATTTATCTGGGCCCTTTTCACAATGACATTGATGAGAGATCTCAGTGTTTTCAGAGCATTGTTTTATTTATCATATATAATGGCTGGTGAAAAAAAAACAGGAATTATGTCACCAATAGCACATAAAAGAGTTGCAGAGAAGATTCTGAGACAAAGTTTGGCAAAACATAGAACAAGGAGGCTCATGTAAATGTTCTTTCCTTTGCTTTTCCCCTGCGGCGCCTTCTCCCTCATTCTCACCCCCCAAAGATCTGCTGATAACCGTTGGAAGATACCAGGAAAATGTTTTTCTGAGGCCAAATGTAGCCTACCCCAATCCCTGTAAACTCTTTGGCAATTTCACTTTTGTTTAAATTTAGAACATATTTTAATTACTTTAGAGTTGCTGACCATTATTCATGCATTTGCAAAGGGAAGGGAGACTATTTGTCAGTCACAGTTTTGTATCTTGCAAATTTAATAAAGAGCAGCCCTTAAGATAGAATTTCTTAGGCTGCCAGAATTGACAAAAGCCAGCGAATGTTCAAATGTCAACAGCAAACCTCATCAGCAGGCTGCACTGCTGTGCAGTCAAGAGCGCGCCAAAGCTCCACATAAACAAATGTATGTAATGTGTGTGTGTGGGAGTGAAGGGCCCATGGTCTCGGTGTGGAGGGGACCAATGCCACAGGCCCACAGTGCAGGCATAGCAAGAATCCCCCAAGAAAAGCTTCCCTTTCACAGCAAGGCTGAGGTGGTGACTGACAGCTACCTTAGAAAAGATTGACGTAGGTTCTTTGGGGGGAATTGCATTTCCGTGCCCATGGGGGATGTTGTCAGAGAGAAGGCTGGAGTACAGTTAAGGGGAGCTTCACATTTTGGAAGCATGGACCAGCGACCAGCTCCTTCAATGGAGATAAACTCTTCTACAGAACCCTGATCCTGGTGGTCATCAATAGTCCCTGTGATGTGGAGGCAAGAGGGTTGGGTGTCACGCTCAAGCTCCACCCCTTCCTGGTTGATTCATCCTCGGGCACGTCACTCTATTTCTCTGAGCCATGTCCTCACTGCAAAAATCCAGACAACACCATGCCGAAGGCTGTGGGGTCGAGATGAAGTATTAAATGTGGAAGTGCCTGGTGGGAGGTAATCCATATCATTTTTCTGTGTGGAGTGAGCACAAGCTTCCTTTGTCCTTTGAAGGTTTGCTTTGGTTCTATATCCTTGACTGAGTGGTCTTGCCTCTTTCTCTTCCATCACATCCTCTTTGCCGACTAATGGGCTGCAGACCCAGAGGACCTCCAAGTCAATGGAGGCTCAGATGAGAATAGGTCTTTTCTAAGGTCCCAGTGTTTCAGCCTTAACTCCTTCATATTTGCATTTGACATAAGCCAGGAAGGGAATGTATGTATGGGTTGTCTGGTTAGCGTGCATAGATTCCATGGATGGAGAGGTTGCCCACATGCCTCCTTTTCTCCTAGTTCATCGAAGTTCAGAAATCTAGATCAGCGCATGGTGATCACCACGCCTCCCTTTCACCCCTCCCCCACCTCATTGCCTGAGGCTGGCCACCAGGGCCCAGAGGTCCCCAAACTGGGGTGTACAGCTCACCTTCCCTCCCTGCCCCATATGATGGATGAAGGCATGGCACCTGTTGCATGCACCTCATTAGGTCCTGTGGGAGAGAGGAAAGGGCAGACTTAGGGCAAACCAAGGCTTTTTTGGAAAGGGTTAATGCCATTCACTTCCTCTAAACAGAACATGCATTTGCTCTGGCCATCTTCCAGTTGCTGGGCAGTGCCATGAATGCCCTGATGTTCTTCCCCTCTTTTGTGAAGGCTCCTGTAGGCAGAAAGAAGCCCAGACATCTAGAGGAGGGGGAGCAGGTAAGAGGCAGGAGCCTTCATATGTGGCTTTCCTGCCCTGTGTGGGTGGGGGGGTGGGGGCGGCGCAGGTTGCTGCTTTTCCAGTCTGGGATTCCCAGATTCATTTGTTTAGTCTTCACTTAGCTGCTGAGCCTCTATTACGTGGTAGCTGTTGCAGATGAATAATAAAACAAGACACCTCTGGTCACTGCCTTCATGAAACTTAGAGTCTAGTGAGAAAGGCAAAGAACATAAACACAGAATGGGCCTGGAGGATTATTGGGTGGAGCTGGGGGTTAGGAAAGGCCTCTCTGGAGGGGGCAGCAGCTGCCAGACCTAAAGGATGAACAGGAGTGAGCCATGGGTAGGAATGCCTGGGGGTGTTCTGTGGGGTTGGGGTTTGGGACCCAAGGCTGACAGAGGCCCCAGGAGTTAGGAGAGTTACCAGGGCCATGCTGGCTGTTACAGGTATTGCTCTCAGGGCGTGTGAAGCCCCTGAGAATCCTGAGCAGGACACTGACTGGACCTGAATTACACTTAAAGAAAAATCGCTGGGTCCACTCCCTTCAGGACTGATTTTGGGAGGCCAAGCGTGGAAACAGACACCAGGAAAGTCACTCAAGATGCTGGCAGCAACAACAGAGATGGAGAGAAAGGGACAAATTTAATAGACATTTTTGTAGTCAGGATGGGAGGACTTGCTGGTGGACCAGTGTGGGGAAGAAAACAGGAGAGCCTCCACCCTCACCGTCCAGCTTGGGTGGCTGGGTGCGGATGGGGCCACGAAGTGAAGGAGATGCAGGAGCCTGGGAAGGGGTGCAGATGGCAGTGACCTTGGAGACCAGAAAGAGAAGAGACCTCATGTGACACTCAGGAAACATGCCCGAGATGTCCAGAACCCAGAAATCTTGCTCCTGCTTCAGGACTCAAGCCCAGCCCTGCCTCTGACCCTGCTATTTTGGATCCCCCTTATCTGCTCAGATCCTCTTCCTGGACTCTGCGGAGTCTGTACAAGAAGTGTCAGTGTGCATTGTTCATGTGCTGGCCTGGCAACACAGAAGTCACAGGGCTGAGAAATGGAAGCTGTGGTCCTTCACTGTGTCTGGGCGGCAATGTGTGTCCACGGGAGCAGACAGGAACAAAATGTGATGGGGCGCGTGATGGGACAGAAGACATGGGGGAGGGAAGAAGGTGTGGAAGCGCCGGAAAGAGGGTTATGGTGAAGGTGGGGCAGCCAGGGCCAAGGCAGCCACTCCACGTGGGTGGGACAAATGGGCTGAAACTAAGGAGTTGTATTAGTGGCTGGAAAGGCTGTGGAAGTAACATAAGTAACCCTCTCAGCAGTTAAATCAGTTCTAAAATCCTGGCCCCCTCCCTTCTAGTCCAGCATCTCTTCAACCACATTTTAAAAAAATAGTTGAATCAGAGATGTAAAGATAATATCTCCAACCTGCCAGTTGCAACATTTCATACAATAGTGAAATACTAGGAAAATTCAAGTGTCTTAACAATAAGGAACTGGCTAAGAATAAAATAAAAATATGACTATTAAAATGGTTTTTAAGACTTAGAGAATAACATTGGTTAATGCTCATAATGTATTCAATGTTGTATGAAAACAGGATATGAATACTCTATTTTGTGAAAAAGATCTACATGTAAATATAGGTAATTGTATTAGGGGTCTCCAGAGAAACAGAACCCATAGGATGTATGTATACCCACATGTGCATGCACGCATATGTGTGTAAATTGAGAGCAAGAGTGAAAGAGATTTATTTTAAGGAACTGGCTCAGGCAATTGTGGGTGCTGGGCAAAGTCTCCAGGGCAGGCCAGCAGGCTAGAGGCCCAGGGAAGAACTGATGTTGCAGCTTGAGTCTGAGGCGTGTCTGGAAGCAGAATTTCTTTTTCCTCTGTCTTCTAAGACCTTCAACTGATTGGATGAGACCCTTCCACATAATGGAGCTTAATTGGATTTTGATTTAAAAGTTAATCATGTCAAAAATACCTTCAAAACAGCATGTAGACTGGTGTTTGACCAATAACTGACCACAACCTTGCAAGCTGACGCATAAATTTAACCATCATGGTAATGATGAGGAAGAGTAGAAGGAAGAATGTCAGTGTTAAAGGGATTCTAGGGCATTTATTTATACTTTCCTCTCCCTTCCACAAGTTTCAATAGTAAACACAGCTTTTAAATTTTAATATATAAAGTATAAACAATTAAAATAATAAAAGCGTTGTCCTTGCCCATATCAGGAAATAATTCTTTCAGTATCTGAAAAAGAGGTTTGTTTGTTCCAGCTCCATGCCCAGCAGTGGTACTGATATTATCTCTTAAATTTACCACCTAAAATTATAGACTAACATGAAGATAACTACACTTCCGTTTAAAAAGTCATCTATAATCTTACCATGCTATCAAAGTTGTAGTTTTTGTAGTTTTTCTGCTGCATTTCATTTTCGTTTTTTTCCCCATGGTGTACATATGTATGCACATTTCACCTTAACTTTTCAAAATTTCTTCAGTGTTCTAGTGCATGATAATGATTCATCCAATCCTCTCTTGTTGGACATTAGTGTCTTTTCTAGTTTTCTGCTATTAGAAACAGTTTGTACACTGCTCTTTGCACATGTATCTGATTATGTTCCTTAAAATGAATTCCTAGAAGAGAAATTTCTGGGTCAAAGCATATGTATTTTTACAAAATTTGACCTGAGTACCTAGAATGGATTTATCATAATCCTTGGTTCATACATGCTTATCCTTGGACAATGCATGACCCATATGTAGTATAATTATTAAAATGATATATTTAGTAACATGAACCCACTATCCAAAACACGAACTAAGAATTTGACAGTAATCTATGATTCCCTCCATATTCCCACCTCCCTCTACAGTTCTCACAATTCTGTTTATTCCTTTGTTTTCTATATATTTTATTGTGTCTGTATTGTATTCCTAAAGACATGTATTTTTATTTAGTTGTTTCCAGCTTTCAAAAGGTACCATCCTGTATATAATGTTTTGTGACTTACTTTTTGTAATTACTGCTGCATATTGTTGCACCATAACATTATTTACTCATGTGTCCTGTTCCTGTAGGGTGTTCCATTGGGTGAAAATACCAGCTAGTGATCCCACTTTCCTGTGATGAGTGTTTGGGTTGTTTCTGGGGTTGTGGTACTGTGAGCAGTGTTGCTGCAAACATTCTGTCATTGGTCTCCTTTTATATACATGCAGGATTTTCTCTTGAGTATATAAACCTCAGAGCAGAAGTTAATATTCAACTTTAGGAGACAATTCAGAAAAACATCTTGGAATTGTCTCCTAATGTTGAATATTAACTTTATTCTGTGAAATTCCTATTTATACCCTTTGCCTATTTCTCCATTGGGTTGCTTCTGCTCCTCTTATTGATACTGAGTTCAGTACATTTGTGGTATTAATTTTTTGTCATTTATGTGTAGACATCTTATATTGAAGTATAATTAATAAACAATAGTATATAAGTTACAGGTGTACAATATAATGATTCACAATTTTTAAAGGCTATACTTCATTTACAGTTATTATAGAATATTGGCTATATTTCGTGTGTTGCATGGAGATGTCTTGATAAATATAAAATTCTTAATTTTAATATAGTCAAATGTATTAATCTTATTCTTTATAGTCTTTGATGTTTAAGAAAAATCTATACCCCCAAGGTCTAAATGATATTTAGACATATTTTCTACTAAGAAGTTTAAAGTTTTGTTTTTAACATTTAAATCTTTAATCCCTCTGGACTTGGTTTCCCAACATGGTGTGAGGGGAAGGTACAATTTCTTCTTTTTCCAGATGACTAATCAGTTTTTTCAACTTCAACCTATTTCAGCTTCAACAAAGGACCTATTCAACAGGTCCTTTTCTCTTTGGCGTTCTGACATAACTTCTGTCATATACCTTAGTGTGAGGTTCTGTTTCTGGGATATTCCTCAGGTGGATTTATTTTTCCTATCACCAATACCACACTGCCTTAATTACCATAGCTTCACACTAAATGCTGACATAAGGTGGATCAAGTCCTTCCTGTCTACTTTTCATCTTCAGAAGTATCCTGGTTATTCTTGGCTTATTCTTCCACATCATTTAATAAGTTTTTAAAAAATCCCTGTTGCAACTTTGAATGGAATAAAATCAAATCAATAGGCCCATCTGAGGAAGGGTGACGTGTATACACCGTTAAACTTTCCTATCCATGAATATGGTATATCCCTCTATTTAGTTAAGACCTCTTTAACAGCTGTTAATCCAGTTTTCCTGTGTAAGTTATTAACCTTTTGTTAGGTTTCTTATGAGGCACCTGATATTCTCTATCTGTGGATCTTTTTGCCATGTAACTCTCCAAGCTGCTTCTGTTTATTTCCTGTTTCCCTCGGCAGACTGTGAGAGTGAGGCAGCTGAGAACTGAACTGGGAGGATGTTTTAGGAATGGAAGGTCTGGTCCACTTTCTGCTGCTTGAACAAGCTAGTGAGGAAGCTTTGTTTTGGACCTATTTGGGAGGATAGCTTATGCTCTTTTATTAGAGAAGACTCATGGGTATAGGGGGTGATCCAGGGAGGAACTGGTTAAGGGAGAAGCACTCAGCCAGGAGAGGCCCTGTGGGGAGGAGGAGGGAAGAGCTCCCAAGATCCAGGCTTGAGTCTTGGTAGCTCAAGCCAGTAGCTACTGTCATCCTTCGTTTTAAGTTAGATTAACTCTTTGTTCTACATCAGCAAAGGTGCCCAAGAGTGAAGTTCACTGGAGGAAAGATCTGCATGGAGTTAAAACTATATGAGGAATTTTCTTCGAATCTTTCTTTGAACCAGCTGAGAATGGTGAGCCACTCATGTTGTCAGAGTGTTTGGGACAAACATGCAGCCACAGAGGCAAAGCTGGGCTAAAAATCATCACAGAACACATGTTCCCTCCCCTAGAGGCAGCATCGTGGCTTCTTGGGCCTCAAAGTGACAAGATTTGTCCAAAGAGCATAAGTTATGGGGATATGGAACAGTGCCACCTCCGGGGCTTTGAGAAACTCTGGCGCATGTGCTGTGGATCTGTTCTATGGTAGCATGCTAACAGAGGAGAGAATTGCATTGTTGGTGGAAGCCTAGGGGCCTGGAGGATACCCCAGCTTCATTCTAGGGTAGCTCACATGGGGCCCTACCCCAGCCTGAATCCCTGCAACATCCACCTTTAACACGCCTATAGCCTTGTTGTAGGCTGGCTGTGATATTCCAACCATTGGGACTCCTGGCCTGATGACACCATGAGGTTTTCAAGTTCCCCTTGGATCCCATGCAGATTTCCCCACTGTGTTCAAGGGGGCCACCGCCTGTATCACAATGTTTAAAGCAAGGTGGGACAGTCTTTCCTGAGTGTGTTGAGGATTACCTGGATGTCCTTCTCTGAAGGTCTGTAGACAATACCTAGGCCTGCCTATGTGCAAGAAGCTTCCCCACAAGGAGCCAAAAAAGGCTCCATCTTCACCTGATTTGTGTCCACTCAAAAGGAGGCTGCAGGAGGCTGATAAGTCATAATCCAGAGAGGTGATGACAGTAGTCTCCATGTCCATTGATTAATGAAAACAGGGCTAGTTGGACACAGAGTAGATGGTTATAAATGGTGCTGTCAGGGAAAAATAATTATTGTATTAGTAAGGAAACGTTCGTGCTCGCTTCGGCAGCACATATACTAAAATAAGGAAACGTTCAAAACCAGGCTTTTAAAAAGAGAACTGGCAACTTAGCATCTCGTGGGTAGTAAGGCAGCTTGATGAGATGGGGGCCACCTTAGCCACCCCCTTGCCTCTCCAGAAGCCAGCCTCCTCCTTGCCACCCACGCGCAGGTGCTTGCACCCGGGTATACCGGGAACCAGCGTATGTGGACGCCGTAGGCTTGACCTCGCTCTCATGGGATGCCAGAGGGTTCAGCTGGGGTTGTTTGCAGGCATCCGGGACCACTTCCAGCAGGAACAGGGAAAAACGAGCATATCTTATTGTACCTGAAACACTCTATGATATGTACTAAATATTATGACTACTCGGGGCCTTGCAATAATTGATTCACCCACACAGCCATTTAGTCTGCGAGCTGTTCGTTTTACAAATTCTACAATCTTTTAGAAATTCTTTCAGTGCGGAAGATTGCTGCCTGGCCTCAGATTCATTATGGTGATTGAATCCTCTTCAATAGAGAACGGTTTAAAGAGAGCACATGCCCGTGTGTCTCACTCAGAGTGAAGGCACATAGGTTAAAAGCTTGTCTGGGTGGCATAATTCACTGCCGCTATGCCAAACAATCACGTCTTATTGTGACCTTCATAAGATACAAAAAGGCAACAGGATGGAGCTCGGCTTTTTTTAAACCCACTCACAGATTTAGCTTCCCAACATCTGAAGCTTGGAGAATTCCTAATTAAATAACCAATTAATAATGTAGAATAGGAAAAGCTATTTTTTTTCTGAAATGCAAAATCATAATTAATCAGAGTACAAAAAGCTGCCTGTCTTTATATCAGAAAAATATAGACTAGGTATTTAAATATTCCACCACACCTGAACCCTGGCCATCCGTCATTGTTATGACTTAAAACATCTCAGACTAAATTAGGTTTTGTTTGTATAGAGCAGTGAAAGTCAGATGGCTTGAATGACAAAATTAGAACATGCTCAAATCACTGAGACAAAACCGCATAAAGAGAAAGATGTGCAGGCAAAGGGCTGCCAGTATGGAGCAGAAATCTTCCACCAATTCTTTTTAAAAATGCGTTCTTTCCCATTTGCTCAACCAATTGGTGTAAATATAAATTTCTGACCCACAAGCAGACATTCCAGGGGGAAAAAAATTATCCCTGCCCCCTTGTTAGCTGCCCAAAATAGCAAACGCCGCTCTAGAGAGGTCGCCCCCACCCTCCCTTCCCCTCCCCGCCAATTTCCCTGCCTCTGGTGCCGTTTACCCTCCGCGGCACCGCCGCCCACCGCTCCCGCCCAGCCCGCGCCGCTCCGCCCACCAATTATTGTCGGGGAGACGGGCAGGAGCCACTAATGATCTAAGTTCTCCCCCACCCTCCGCACTTTGCACCTCTTGGCGCATTTATATTTTAAAAGAAAAGCTGGCTTTTATAGTTTGGGCCACCTCCACAATTTATACTTTGCCCATGAAATACCAGACCCGGGAGTAAATTTTCCAAGGAAGAAACATAAAAAACGCTTCCCTAGATTGACTAGACAAGCGGCCTGGGAAGAGGAGCCGGAGCTTAGTAGGTTCTGTGGGCCCAGGTGCCCCTCGGTTCACAGGAGCCAAGCGAATCCTGCCCTACGTCCTGAACACGCGGGCATTTGCCTTCAAGCTTTTGCTCCTGCTGCTTCCTTCTCAGGGAAGTGCACATTTGAAACCCGCCCGATGTTCGAGGTGGCCCACCTCTCACCTCCTTGGAGGGGACACCCTCCTGGCTCGCCTCGTCAGAATCTCCCTTTCCCGCTTCCGGGAGCCTGCACCCCACCGTCTGCCTCGGGTTGGGGGTGTGGACCCTGCCCAGGCCTTCAGCTCGCCGACCCTGGTCCTGTAGAGGCGACCCTGAGCCCCAGCTGAGGAGGGCGTGGCCAGCCACGGTGGGCAGGGGCACCTGCCTTCTCGCGCAGGTTTTAGAGCGACCCTCGCCTGGGCCCCAGATGCCACCAGCCTCTGTCCGAGCCACCGCCACAAATCTCCTCTAACATATAATTTGCTGTTATCACAGCAATAAATAATTTTTGGTGACAGTTTTACTGTGAGATTTTGTGCGGTGTTTTTTTTTTTTTTATTGACAAAACCGCTGTGAATCAACATACATGAACACAATAAAAATGTGAGAAATATCTGCATTACGGCTGAGGTTTTGTCAATAGGGCAGCGCATCGATCTCGGCTCCTCTTTGGGGCTGTGTGTGGAGTTCAGCGCGCAGGTTTCAGAACTATCCGCTCAGGGGCCCCCACGCCCGAGCGCCCCAACCAAGCCCTTTGCGAACCCCTCCCTTTGTGGGGAACCGCAGCAGCCTGGGGGCAAAGGAGGAGGAGCCAGAGGCTGGAGGGGGCTCGCTCACTCACTCTTGCCTTCCAGCTTCATTCATTCGGGCGCTGTGTACTGGGACAAGGCGGCCCAGGCCGAAAGCTGGCGAGGCCTTCCATCTGGGGGCGGGGCGGATCCGCCGACAGAGGTCCCCTCCCTGCGGTGGGCAGCCCGGCGGGAGGCGCTCCCTCACTGGCCCGTCACAGCCCCTGGCTGGGTGCCTCTGGAGGGAGTAGAGGGCAGATGTTACACAAGTGAGGGACCCCTACTAGGAGGCTTCCTGCAGGAGCCAAGTCTGAGCCGAGAGAAGGGCAGGGGAGTGGCCAGGACTGGATCCCAGAGCCGTCCTGGCAGGCGGAGCAGCCTGGGAAGAAGCCCAGTGCATTCGAGGAACTGAGAGGAAGGGCGAGTGGCGGGGATGAGAGGCTGCAGAGGGTGACCCCGGAGTCCCCCCAGAGCAGAGGCCTGGGAGGGAGTCAGTGCGGGGCGGCAGGGTCCTCCGGCCATCGGGGAGGCTTGGAGCTCACTCAGTCATCATGACACGCTGTTCCAGCCCTCTGCCTCCCCCATTCAGCTGTCCTCTGCGGTCACCATGGGCGTGTTGCCTCCAGAATGCCTACAGGCTCCGTCCCTCCACCACCCCGACCTGGTCCCAGCCCTTGGCTCCCTTGGTGGGTGACCCAGCAGGACTGGCACATGCTTCTCCTAAGTCAGAGGCCCTGTCCTGCACCTTGGCGGCACCTGTGATCAGCCCCCAGGACTGCCCACACGTGCCCAGCAGGCAGGGGGACTTCCCACGCCCGCCTTCCACACCGTCTTGCCACCCCTGTGCTGGGGTTGCCACCTTGCCAACTGCCCCCTCCAAATCCCACCCTCTGTGGAGGCCCCGCAGCACCGATGCCCCCAGCAAGCCTCCTGGGCTTGTGCTGCTGCACAGCAACCCCCAGCCTCCCTGTCCGCGTCCCCAGGAGCTTGTCCCCTGGCTCGGGAGAAGGGGCTCCTCACCCAGTGACATGCAGGATTCCTGGCTGTCGGCTCCAAACTTTGGCTCAGCCCCCTGGGGGGCAGGGAATTGGACTGAGCGATCACAGATTCGAGTGCCTTCAGGGTCAGGCACCGGGAGAGGGCCTGGAGGCAGCGGGTCTGAGGCCCTGCCTGCCTGGGGCCGTCCAATCTGCTTCCTCCTCCTCTTCCCCTCAGCCTCCTTTAGAGACTGGGCTTGCCAAACGGAAGGTGTCTGTCCATTCGTGTCCCCAGTGTAGTAAGGGAAGTGGAGCCCCCCCGCCCCCCAGGCCTGGAGGTCTGAGCCAGGGACGGGCTGGAGGCAGGGAAGAGTCCCCCGCCCCTGGGGTCCTCGCCAAGTGCCAGGAGACGGCAGAGCTCGGGCTTCTCACCCTCTGGGCCGGGGGAGGGCACCTCTCACCACCCCCCCCCAGAAGCCCTTTGAGCCCTGGTGTAAATCACCTGCTCCCGTCCCCCCCGGTCTCCTGCGGGTTCCTCTTCTTTCCTTCTGGTGGTGACCATTGTCTAGCTCAGTGGTTTACCTGTTGGAGGGCTGTGTCCCTCCAAGCCAGCTCTGGGCTCCTGAAAGCAGGGACAGGGGGCTTCCCTGTGGGAAGGTGAGGGGCAACCTGCAATGTCCTCTGAGGGAGGGGACTTGAAGTGGTGGCCTTTGCTTGACAAAGTAAGAGAGTCCTGTGCCCTTAACGGAGAGAGGCGCTGTTGGAGACTGCAGGTGGCTCCAGCCTGCCCCAGCAGCCGGGGCCACGCTGGCCCTAGGCGAGCTGTCTCCTCAGCACCCGGGGCCACGCTGGCCCCAGACGAGCTCCTCAAGCACCCCAGCTGTGCTCACCAAAGGGCACGCACTTCTTTCAGTGCAGATCAGTTGATCACCCCACATTCAGGGAGTGGCTGGCCCTTCCCTGGTCCCCAGTACCTTTATCAGGGTCCCCTGGCCTCCTGGAGCTGGCCAGGAAAGCAGCGTTTCATTTTAAAGGTGATATCCTCAGCCGCCATGGGCTGCCCTGCCCAGCACCCCCCACCCCCGGTGGCACCTGCCCACGCAGCACCTGCCCAGGGCAGCCGGCTGTGCCCCTGCCGCCCCCCTGACGTCAGCTGAGGGGACGCTGCTTCCTCCGCTGCATGCGGCTCCAAAGAGTAGGCAAAGGCAGGTGTCCAATTGCTGCGGGTGAGGAAGAGAAATAATTTGGTTTCTAAATCCGGACTCAGCACCAGGGCCAGACTCTGGAAGGGAGCCTCTCGGCTGAAGGGTGGATGATCCTACACACGGGTGATGGTCTAGGACCCCCAGGGGCTTTGGGGGCTCCCCTCGGCCCTGACTCTCGGTGCTGAAAGCCCTGAGAACAAGCCATCTGAAAATTAGGATTCTGTGTCGGCCTGTCAATCCCCAGAAGCACACAGCCTTTCATTAAAATCCGCCTGACATTTCTGTTATGCTCAGAAATCCCGAAGATATGCCAAGTGCCTGCTATTTGCCATCACATCCGCCTGGGAAGCTGTGGGCCGCCAAGCCCATTGTGCTGAAATGCCCCCCAGGAGGCGGGCCGCCGGCTGTGCAGGGTGCTGGCAGGGGCACGATCGGGCTGTTCCAGGGGGCTGCCCGACAGCACAGCTGGGGACAGTGGGCCTTGGGTTCGTGCTCTCCGGGGACATGATGGCTCCTCTAAGCTCATAGTCCATTAGGGGTTCTGAGTGCAGGGAGGTGCCTGCAAGGCCAGTGAGGGAGGCCACTGCTGCAGCCCCGCAAGCCCGCAGGGAGCCTTCCTCCTCCGTGCCAGGGCTGGAGAGCCTTGCCTGTGCGGAGGCCTGATGACAGGTGACCAGGCAGCTGGGGCAGACAGAGGAGGCAGGCCGGTGCTGTCGATATTGGGCATTGACCTGGGTGTCTCCGAGGAAGGTCCTGTCATTTGGCCAGCGTGCCAGGAGTAAATGTGCCTGAAAGGTCACAGAGACCACAGAATGTGTGATATGGAAATACCTCCATCCCGAGAAGGCTGGGGCAAACCTTGGGAAGAGAGGGAAGGCCCACACTCTAGAGTTAGATGCTGTGGCCACTTCTCAGCTCTGAAGCTGTGCTGTGAGGTGGGGGACAAACCAGACTCCTGCGTGGAAGTATATGGGTAGCAGGAGGCTGGAATGCTGGGTAGAGCTGTGGACTTCATTGTGTAGTTCACGGAAGAAGTGAAAGAGAGCAAGGCTCCTGCAGAGGAGTCTGGCTGAGTTCACTGACTCCCTCCCTCCATTCATCCATCCATCCCTCCGTTCAGCTCTCTATCCACCCACCCATCCTTCCATTTCTCCATCCATTCATCCCTCCCTCCCTCTCTCCATCCCGAGAGTTCACACACAAGGATGTGACTTTCTGAGGGTCTTGGTGAATGGGAACCAGGGGCCGAAGGACAGGCAAGACTGTTTTTCACTTTTGTTACTCCTTTCCAGCCAGGAGAATGGACATGTGTGGTCTGAGGGTTGCGCTGTGTGGCAGGCACCCCATTCATCTCATCAGCTGCCAGGAGAGAGTGGTTCTCACACCTCAACTGACCGATGAGCTGGGGCCATAGGAAAAACAAGAACCCCTAATCTGAAGGGGCTGGATGGGCAGAGCAGGGAGCTGAGGTTCCCAGTGAGTCCTCACTCAGCACATTCTCCTGAGGGCTCAGGCGGGTGTGTCCCTGAGACTGTGGACAGAGGGCAGATGTTTATTAGGCATCTCCTCTGTGCCAGATGCTGAAAATACAGTGTGGGCAAGTAAGGCCCAGTCCTGCCCCCTGAAAGCGGGGGTGATAAACAGAAGTAACAATCATCCACGTCTGGTTCTGCCCTGCACTGTGCCTGGCTCATTGGCAAACCCCCAGGGAGGGAATGAGTGAAAGAACAAGGGATGCTAGCCCCCCACCCCCAGAGGATAAAGGGGATAAGCAGCCCCTCCTGGCCTCCATGTGTGACAGGTTGAATCACTTCCTTGTTTAGAAATAGGGTCGTGGGAGATTTCATTAGTTAAGATGAGGTCATACTAGAGTTGTTGTGGTTCAGTTGCTAAGTCATGTCCAACTCTTTGTGACCCGGTGGACTGTGGCATGCCAGTTTCCTCTGACCACCACTGTCTCCCAGGGTTTGTTCAAATTCATGTCCATTGAGTCGGCAATACTATCTAACCATCTCATCCTTAGTTGCCGCCTTTTCCTTTTGCCTTCAGTTTTTCCCAGCATCAGGGTCTTTTCCAATGAGTAAGCTCTTTGCATTAAGTGGCCAAAGCTTTGGAGCTTCAGCTTCAGCGTCAGTCCTTCCAATAAATATTCAGGGTTGATTTCTGTTAGGATTGACTGGTATGATCTCCTTGCCATCCAAGGGACTCTGAAGAGTCTTCTCCAGCCCCACAGTTCAAAAGCATCAGTTCTTCAGTGCTCAGCCTTGTTTCACATCCCTCAAGACTACCGGATAAACTCTCACATCCCTACATGACTACCAGAAAAACGATAGCTTTGACTATATGCACTTTTGTCAGCAAAGTGGTGTCTCTGCTTTTGAATACGCTAAGTTTGCCATAGCTTTCTCTCTAAGGAGCAAGAGTCATTTAATTTCATGGTTGCAGTCACCATCCGCAGTGATTTTGAAGCCCAAGAAAGTAAAATCTGGCTCTGCTTCCACTTTTTCCCCTTCTGTTTGCCATGAAGTGATGGGACTGGATGCCATGACC
This sequence comes from Odocoileus virginianus, assembly GCF_023699985.2. NCBI lineage: Eukaryota > Metazoa > Chordata > Mammalia > Artiodactyla > Cervidae > Odocoileus > Odocoileus virginianus. The sequence continues at coordinate 20,546,260 of NC_069693.1, read as the reverse complement.
TTAGTTTTTTGAATGTTGAGTTTCAAGTCAGATTTTTCACTTTCCTCTTTCACCTTCATCAAGAAGCTCTTTAGTTCCTCTTCACTTTCTGCCATTAGAGTGGCATCATCTGCATATCTGAGGTTGTTGATACTTCTTCTGGCAATCTTGATTCCAGCTTATGATTCATCCAGCCTGGCATTTTGCATGGTGTACTCTGCATATATAGCAGAGTGACAATATACAGACTTGTCGTGCTCCTTTGGGCCCTAATCTAATATGACTGATGTCCTTACAAAAAGGGGAAATCTGGACATAGACACTCATGCAGGGGAGATGGAGTGAAGAGACACAGAGAGAAGACAGCACCTACCAGTCAAGGGGAGGGGCCTGGAACAGATCCTTCCCTCACAGTCCTCAGAAGAATCCACCTTGCCTTCTGACTGCTAAGCCTCCAGAGCTGTGAGACAGTAACATGTCTTCCATCTAAGCCATGAAGCCTGGAATGCTTTGTGAGGGCACCTCAGGAAGCTGTGTCGGTTTGTCAGTGATGTCCCGTCTGGGGTCTGCGCCTGGAGCCCTCAGGGGCACCCATAGCCAGGTGCTGGTGGGTGGGGGTGGGGTTGTGCAGATACTGGCTGCACCCCAGGTCGGGGGGGCTCAGACATGGGTCTCCCTTGTCCTCTCGATGGTCTGCAAGGCCCTCTGGCTGCTCCTCTTCTCTGGGCGCTGGTGACCGAGGAGCCCTTGCGAGGCTACCCAGGGGCAGGCCAGAGCCCACTGTGGTCCACCTAGGGCATCTCTGGTGGGAAGCAGACAGGGCTGAGAGGCAACCACGGGAAGTGGCATTGGCTTCTCCCTTAATAAGTGTCGGTTATGCTGTCCGACTATCTTCTAGAACATACCAAGCACTTTGCAACTCTGGACATTTTGCCTGCTCTCCCTGGCCTGACGTTCTTTCCTGAGCCTATTGAATCACCAGCTGGACCTCAACCTCGCCGTCTCCTAGAAGCCACCCTTGCCTGCCCAAGTAAACCAGCTTGTCCTCTGGTTTTCTCTGGCGGTTTCGTTCCATTGCAGGTGCGTTGGGTCAAGCATTTCACTTGTCCTGTCTGCTGCCATACCTTGGTATTCAGATGGCATCGTGCCTATAACAAATGCTTAATAAATACTTGAGGAAGGATGGGTAGATGGACAGACAGAAGATGGATGGGCGTTTATCCTGGGTGGAACAGAGAGACCAGCTGGGATTTGGGATCAGCAAGCTGCTTTTCTTGAGGCCCAGTGCAGGGCAAGAATGTAGGGGGAAAAGGAGCAGAGGCGTGGGCCCTCCCAACCCCGAACCCTGAGACCTGGAGTCCCCAGGGGCCCGGGCAGAGGCCTGCAGGGCTGGCCAGCAGCCCCGGGACCTGCGTGAGAGCCCTGCTCCATTTGAGGTCCTTTGGCTCCTCTGAGGGGCAGCCGGCTCTGGGAAGAGGCAAAGGAGGCGCATCCCCTAAGGTCTCAGAGAAAGCAGGGCACCCCCTCCCACTCATGCCCTCTGCATGCCCTGAGAGGCTCTGGGGCTCACTTCCCTGAGTGAGCTCCCAGGAGACCCCACGTGGCTGTGGCCACAGCTCATGTACAGAGGGGCTTGGGGGATGTGTCCGGCTCTGAGGAAAGGGAGTGTTGGGTTCCCTGTGTCTGGCCTGCTAAGGAGCACCCTTCATCCAGCCCCTCACTCATACTCTCGCACGTCAGCCTGAGACCCTGGGCTTGACCCCCACTCCCGCCCCCCAACCTGGGTCAGGCAGGGAGGACTGAGGTTGGCGCGGGCCTTGGTTCAGCAGTGAGTGTCACACAGGGGGGCTTGTATGACAAGTGTGGAGGGATGATGGTCCATTTGGGAGGGGGCCCAGGTGGCCCCCGGGCTCCTGCCTGGAGCTGCTGCTTCTTGGCCTAGAGGGGCTGCTCTCAGGAGGGACTCCAGGCGGTGGGGACAGGCCGAGCACCCCGCTTTGGAAGGCAATGTACTGCTCCCCGTCAGGCAAGCGCCAGCCCCCACTCCCCATCCTTAATGGCCTCCAAAGCTGCAGGAAAAGCCTGCTCTGGTCTGTGTTTATTTTTGGAGTTTTAACTGGTTGGACAAGGAAGTGAGCCTTGTTAAAAGGGATTTATCTGTGGGTCACAGTGAGTTTGAGGGGCTTAGGAGGAAAGAAAGGGAAGGGCTTTCCCCCTTCATCTTCCCCAGAGCGGGGCCCCTTGCTCACAAAGACTCAGGCCCCAGAGCCGGGGGCCTCAATGCCAGCCCAGCTGGAGGGAGCGCCTTAATAGGGAAGAGCTTAAGTCATTTATGGGAACCAGAAAGGGGTTTCTTAGTATCGAAAAGAAAGGCCTTCCCGAGCCCGGCAATGGCACGGGCTGGGCAGAGCCATTTCCTGGGCGGCCTTCCTCAGCTGCTCCAGGGGCGTGTGGTCCTTCTGCCCTCTGGTGCCTGAGGCAGTGCGGGTTTCAGGGCCGAGGGCGCACCCAGGACCCGCTCCCCTTCACTCAGCTACCACGGGGATACCAGTCGTCGTGGGCTTGATCGGCAGCCCTCTGTGGAGAAGGGGTCAGAGTCGGGCCACCCCTCTGGGTCTGTGCTCTGAGGACGGGCGGGTGTTCCGTGGCTGGGGGCCTGCTGTTCGGGGCACTCTGTCCTCTTTCCCTGGGGCCAAAGATGGGCCCCCTCTGTCCACCTGCCACACGGGACCCCAGAGGGCTAAGACCCCTCGCTGAGGGAGGAGAGGCCGGAGGGGGGGCCGCCTCCTTGCCAGTGAGTGCGTTGCACCTACTTTGTCACACCCAGTGGCTCCTCCAAACCCCCCCGGTGCAGCCGGAGTCCCAGGATACCCTCTCACTAGGGCAGGAGGCGTTCATGGAGCCGCCCTGGCCTCTCGGAGAGTTTTATTACTATGGGAAACAGCCAAAGTAGTGAGGAGCGGTGGTGATAGTGGTGGGGGGAGGGGGGTAGGTCCCTCATCTCCTGCAAGCAGATAAAATAGAAACAACTAAATAAAACACCCTTGCTGCTCAAGGGAAAAATTCTGCTTGTCAATTATGATTTATGAGCGATTGCCAAACAGGGAGCTGGCCTGCCTGTCTCGAGGCCTGTTTCTGCCTCCCCCACCCCACTTGGTGGGCGAGGCTGGGGGTGGCTTGGCGCTTCTGGGAGAAGGTGGGTCCTGCGACAGCACTGGCTGTTAACCCCTTGGTGCTCGCATGTCCAGTGCCCAGCTGCTAGAGGGAAGGGCGGGGACCCGTGCCCCCACTTTGGCACCGAGGTGGGGAGGGCATATGGACGGCGGCCACTGGCAAGGTGCCCACGCCAGGCTCTGGCTTCGGTCCCAGCGTGAGCTCCGGCCGGCGGCGGGTAAGCTCTCTAGCCCTCTCTGCCCTATATAGTCCCTGGCAGAGCTGCCCCCGGTCCTCCCAGGCGCCCCATGGAGGGGCACCAGTTTGTTCTCGCCTGTGACTGCTCAGGCCAGATGGTGGGTATTTCCAGGCCACAAAGTCCTCTGACCTTTGAACAGTTGCCGCCGAATTTCAATAATGAAAGGACCTCTTTTGAATATGTACAAATGAGACGTTATATTTCCATACATTTTATTTCCAGCCTCATCTGCGAATCTAATATTGACCCGGAGTTATCTGTGATGGGGAAGTTATTAATTCTGACAGATATAAGGGAGAAGCTAATATTCGCCTTTTACAAACACCTAATATTAATCTCGGGCGCTGTAAACGAGAGCCGCACGCCGGCATGGGGGAGATGACACCAGCTCGGAATTTGATAATGAAAAATGGGCAAGTTTAATTTCAGGGAATGGATAAAAACGTTTGCCCGCTGCGAGGTAAGCGGCATGGGAGGCCCCGGGGGGATTCCCAGTGGACAGAGCAGAGGCCTGGGAAGTGACCCGCCTGCCCACAGGCCCGGGAGCCTGGGATCCGGAGCATCGCCGGCCGGGGGTGGGCCCTGGCCTCCCAGGTGTCGGAGAGAGGCCAGTCTGGAGCCGCAGCCTCGATCGCCCCTGCCCTGAAGGGGCAGCATCTGAACAAGCCTCTGCTGCCTCACCCTCTGAAGGTCCCAACGTCCCTGTGGCTGTTGCCTGGCCAGGGGTTCGTTCTTACACCCCTGGCAGACTCGAGAGGTGGGGACTGGAGCAGAGGAGAAGCCAGAGGGCTCTCTAACCTGGGGAGCTCCGGCTCCCAGCCCCGTACCCCCCCACCTCTAATGCACCCTTTGCCCTCAGGGGCCTGCCTGCTCTGCTGTGCCCTCACTGCACCCCCAGCGTCCCCTCCGTTTGGGACCGGGCTCAGCTCACATCTTTCCTGTGCTTTCTGTGGCCCTGCCTGCTCTGTACCCCCAAGCCTGCTCCTCAACCTCCTCCTGCAGATCTCAGCCTGGAGCCCGCCCTGGGGGCGGCACGCCTGACACCTCGCACAGTCAGGCCCCCTTTGGTAGGCTCCTGTACTGTTAAAGGGGGCTTCCCTGGTAGCCCAGCTGGTGAAGAATCCGCCTGCAATGCTGGAGAGCCTGGTTTGATTCCTGGGTTGGGAAGATCCGCTGGAGAAGGGATAGGCTACCCACTCCAGTATTCTTGGGCTTCCCTGGTGTCTCAGCTGGTAAAGAATCTGCCTGCTGTGTAGGAGACCTGGATTCAATCCCTGGGTTGGAAAGATCCCCTGGCGAAGGGAACGGTTACCACTCCAGTATTCTGGCCTGGAGAATCCCTTGGACTGTACAGACCGTGGGGTCACAAAGAGTCGGACACAACTGAGTGGCTTTCACTTTCATGCTGTTAAGAGTTGAATTCCCCCCTTTCCGATTCCTATGTCGGAGTCCTACCCCCTACTACCCCAGAATATGACCTCATTTGGAAATAAGGTCATTGCATAGTATTTAGTTACTATAAGGTCACACTGGAGCAGGTGAGCCACTGACCCAGTATGACTGGTGTCCTTATAAAAAGGACTTGGGGAGAACGCCAATGACATGAGGACAGACATTGAGCTGGGGTCTCCATGAGCTAAGGGACACCAGAGATAACCAGTAAACCTCCAGGAGCTAGGGGAGAGGCTGGGACAGAGCCTCTCCAGGGCCCTCAGGAGGAACCAGCCCACTGCCACCTTGACCCTGGGACTCGAGGCGCTCAGAGCTGGGGAGAACATGTGTGTGAGCTTTCTTATGGCAGATGCCAAACTAAACACACGTATGTCTCCTTTGTGGCTTTGTCACCACACACCATTTTACAGGGAGGTGTGACTCTCCCGTGAGCTCCACGGTGGGGAGAGATGATTCTGTCCCCCACTGAGCACCCTGATGGATTCTCTGCGCTGGGCGTGTCACCCAGCACGTTGTAGGTGCCCGAAGAGTAGCTATTGGATAGATGACTACGTTGCTTGTCGTCTCTGCTGGAAATATAGCCATCAGCGTTCACTGGATTACTCCTATTTGCCCCAGATAGTGCCAGAGTTGGGTGGGTACACAGGATATACCGTAACAACTACCCCAAGCTGACCCGATGGCATGTTCTTTTAATTTCCACAGGCCTTGTGGGTGCTGGGAGCCTGGTGAGGTGGGGGCTGTGTCGGGGGTCAGGGTGGAGCCTGAGAGCAGCCCTCAGCTTGGGCAGAGGGGGAGGCCGTGGGAGGCCCGGGGACAGCTGGAAGGTGCAGGTCCTTGCTGGGATGTGCAGTCCGTGGCAGCGGGCTCCTCCTCCATCCATCCGCTGTGGACCTTTGGGACGGCAACTGGCACCCTGGTCACTGTGAAGGGCCAGCCACCCCTTCACACACACTGGCTGTCGCGTGAGCAGCTGTCCTCAGTTGCGCTGCGGCGGGTCACGGAGGGCTCTTCCTTTGTTCCCGAAGCACCGCCGTCATCTCTGTCATCTGTTGCAGCTGATCCCAGGTTCTGGTACCTTATCCACTATTCCGAGTGGAGCTTAAGTCTTGGGGCAGACGTGGGCCTTCAGATCTCCAGCTGCGGATCTGGGAAGGACCTCAGTTATCACTGAGCCTCCCCTCTGCAAGATCGGCAAGTGAGGAAACAGAGAGGCAGAGCAACCTATCCAGAGCCACAAGCCGGGCAGGGTCAGAACAGGAGGAGGGCCCAACCCTTACTCCAGGGTTTAGACACTCACGCTTCAGGAAGAAGGGGCTGGGAAAGCGCAGTATCAGGAGAACAGCAGAAAAATTCAAGAGTTTTTTTCTCTCTTTTTGTCTTTCATCCCCCTCTGTGAAATCCTGAGTCTTAAGTGCTTCCTTTTCAGAAGCATGTGAGAGAACCCAGGGAGCTGGCTGCTCCTGCCTCCTGGCGCCTCCCTCTCTCCCCCTCTGCCCTACACTGTCCTCCTCCGGCCACACCTGCTCGCCCTGCGCCCCACACATGCAGACGTGTGAGCGCACACGGCAGTGTACCCGCAAAGCATGTGCCACACACAGGACGCACGTGCGCACACACTCGCGACAGCCCTGTGTTCTGAGCAGACCCCGAGGACAAAGGGCCGGGGTCTCTGGCAAGCCCTGGCTGAGTGGCTCCGACAGCACAAGGCGACGGGATCCTGACTGCTCCTCGTGGTTGCGGTTCACAAAGGGCCGTCTGAGAATCCGTGGGCAAGCCGGGTGGTCTCGGTGAGTGTGAGGGTGTGACCGTGCACTTGTGAGTGCATGTGTGGATGTGCCTGCGTACAGCAGGGGGCAAGGACGTCCAAGCAGCCGCGGTCTCCTGGATCGTCTGGTCTGTCCCGGCCGTGTCCATGCCTGGCCTCTGTGTGCACCAGCCATCCCTTCCCGTCTTCTGTGCGGTTGGTGGTAAAGGTGAGTTGGGGGAGGACGGATGTCCTTTGGTGACTTCTCCACACTTAGAGCCGTGTCGCCGCCATTCCCCGGTGTTGGCTTTCCCGGCAAGGCTGGACTCCTGGTCAGAGGTCCCCACAGGTCTCACCCAAGACAGCCTGGCCCATCTCGGGCTGGGTCCACCCAAGCCAGCCAGTTTGCCTGTGGGGAGTCGCTATGGCCCCATCCACCCTTCTCCAGCAGAGATCGCTGACCGGCCATCCGGTGGCCTCTCGCCCGACCTTCGTGAGCCGAGGCTGTGTTTATTGTCAGAAAGATGACTAAGAAATCTCCGACATATCGTATCATCAGCATTATGATCAGAGAAACAACACCTACAAAATCTATTATTCATTAAGTGTAACCAATATATAATTTAAAACAGTGGGTTTTGTCAAATAATGTTAGGTCAGCATAATTTTCTGCCTATTACTAATATCTATAACATCTTTGCCTTAGTCAGCTCTATTTAAATATGCAATCATTTACAGCTTTTGAGAATATTTCTGTGCCTCCCAATTTCCAATATTCAACTACGACAAATTTTATGCTGACATCAATAGCAAACTATTAAAGACAGTATTTCATTATTGGTTTTTCATCCCAAAAGTTATTTACAATTATATACTAAGCACTAATATTAAAGGAAACCATTTAAATGAGGTGCTATCTACTTTAACAATATGTCTGTCACAGAATGAGATTGTGTTTAAAGATTTTATCAAGAAATGGTTGTTTGCTGAGGTTATGTTTTGTCCATGAAATATGCATTTCATATCTCTTTCATTTCATTAACATAATTTAATTTGTGCTTTGCATTTTGTGCATAATACATATTTGATTTACAAAACAAATATTTCCATTAGAAAATGAATTTCATGCAGGCAAAAAAGCAGAACCAAATGATGTATTGAAGGAAAATAAGAAGAAATGAAATGCATTTTCTCAGTCTATTAAAAAATCTATGGCATTGACAGAAAGTGCACTTAGTGCTACATTTAAAAAATAGCACATATGTCAATGTATTAACAAATAGAATTGGAAATACAAATATTTCCCTATATCAAGCCAAGAATCTCTTTATTTTAATTGAGTTGATTTAAAAGCCCAACTACAATTTAATTTTTATTTCATGATGTGATGCTGGGGCTGGTACGGTCGGAGCTGTGTGGGGTTGGCGGTTGATGGAAGAAGATAGTTGACCTTAAAAATGGCTTTTATTGACAATGGAGAGACATGGTTGAATAGGAAGCGAAGGGGAAGCAGGCCTTTTTGTGATCTGGGAGCAGGGTGGGGAGAGTGAGGCTGGCGGGCTTTCGAGCTGCTCCTGGCTCAATTGCTCCCCTGTTGCCCTGTTCCGGCTTCTCTCTCCTCTGCAACCGACATACCTTGCCCCCACCCAGACTGTGGGGCTGGTTGGGGTCCCAGGAAATGAGGAACATGAGTGTTTGAGTCTTGGCTGGCCGACACATGAGACAGAGGCTCTGGAGTTAGGGGATCTCGGAGTGGAGCTCCTGCCTTGTAGCCCAGTAAGCCACTGAGGCCCTTCTCACCCAGAAGTGTAGCCAGGGGCATGCACGCCCCCATCAGTGCCCTTACAGCATTATTAGAGGCGATGTACTCAGCCAGCAGTGTGAATTCAATGACGAAAAGCCTCAGGAAGAGGTCAGGACTCCCAACTCAGGTATCCCCAGCTCCCATTCAGCTCAGTGGAAACTAAGGGGTGCTGATCGTTCAGGAGAGCTGTAGGGAGGGGGACCTTCAGGACAGACCGCTGGAGTCCAGTCCCTCAACTGAAGCTCAGAGGTGGCAACATTGCACAGTGAGTCTGTATCCAAGCTGTCTACACTGGCCACTGGCCTCTGTTCCTATTCCCTGATCTGAAATCTCTTTTCTGTATCCCACAAATCCATACCCCACTCATATCCACTGTGGCTGCCACACCTGCAGAATGAGGAAGGAGTCACTGTCCTGACAGCTGCTGGGATGATGAAACAGGGTGGGAGAGACCTCAACTACAAGACTGAGGTCTCTTTAGAAGGGAACCAAGGGCTAGTCTTGGTGTGTGATTGTAGCTTTGTTGAGGAGGGCTGCCTGCGCCTCACGTGACCTCCCCTTCTGTATGCAGTGGGTGGTGGTGATACTGGGGCTCCAAGTGGGGCTGTAGCATACAGTTGCATGAGTTGTCTACTCAACCACAATAGCGATGCCATTTCTAGAAAAGGATAGGGGAGCCCCCAGGTGTTTCACAGTATGGCAGCCCTGGGACTGAGCCACACCACACCATCAGTGGCGTGGGTCCACACATACATTTATATTCTGACGTACTCACACATGCTCCCACTCGCGCTACTTACGCACACTCAGAATACACATGCTCACAGTTATAGTCACACTCACCCATATGCACAGATATACATACAGCACTCACACTCTTACACCGTCTGGAGACCCTGAAGTTCAGCCTGCTCACCTGAGCCCGCCTTGGCCTGTGCCCTCCGGGCTCCCTGTCCCCTCCCACCAGAATGTGGGCTCCTCTGAGCCTGGGCCGGGCCTCCTTGGGCAGCCTCCGCTGTGCCAGACAGAGGCCCACGCACAGCTGGACACAAGAAGGATGGTACCTTGCATGTGGGAAATGCCCACAGGCCTCTGGGGCTGGAAGGGATGGAAAGGGGGCTTCCTCCAGTATCTGAATGGGATCTATGGCACCAGACTCGGGGCATGTATGTGCCTGCAAGCCCTGACTGGCCTGGCCTGGTCTCTGCTCCTAACCTTGTTCCAAGACTGCAAACCCCCTCCCTCAGCCCCTCCGCTGCCTGGGGCCAGAGGGCAATGTCATTAGAAAAATCCTTTTTTGTTTCAATCCCAATGGTCACAAAAACCAGTCATACTAGCAGGTAGGAACCCAGCCGAGGAACGGTCATACCAGCAGGGAAGAAGCCAGCCGAGGAGTCAGAAGGTTGAAGGTCTGCCTAGGACAGGGAGGGGAGGTGAGGAGGGGTGAGGTCAGACGCCAGTGTAGGGGGTCAGGGTGGCGTGAGCTCCTGGTGTCAGTCTTGGCTGACGCCGTCTAGGCCAAGCTGATGGCCTACGCCTCTGAGTCCCCCCAGTCTGAGGCCCTGGCCACGCTGCCTGGAGGAGTGGGGGACTCAAGGCCCACACATGAGGAAGCCGGGCTCACTGCACCAGGAGGGGCACCTGCAGTGTGTGGAGAGAGGGGGCCTGGGGTTCTCTGGCCCCCAACATTCAGCCTCGAAGTGGCCTTCCTTCCAGTGCCTGGTGGGAATGGTGGAGTCCACTGCTTGAGGGGAGAGAGAAGGAAGGATGAAGTCTTCAGGACCGGCCAAGGGGTGTCCACAGGGCTGGGTGGGTGGCCGTCACCCCTGGGGCGGGCCAGGGGTCCTGGCTCCCTGTGGGCGCCGCGCCAGCATGCACGTGGCTCGTGAGGAGAGGGAAATGTGCTGACACAGGAAGTCAGACTTGCTTTCTGACTGGGCTATCGGGGGAAAAAAAAAATCCATGTCTGCGGGAGGACAATCTCATCATATTAGAAGTATGGATTTCTGGCTCGAGCCGAGCCAGAGGCTCCTCTCCCCAGGAGGGAAGGGCAGCATGTGAGGGCCCCGGGCGGCATTCAGCGTCTTATCTTCCCATGGCCCCTGAGACCCTGGGATGCAGGGTCTGGACTGAATCCTCACCTCAGTGGCCGGGCCCAGTGAGCCCATCTCAGAGAGGGTTCAAAGGAGCGTGTAGGCCCCAGGCTCCTGGGGCTGTTCTTCCCGCCGGGTCATGGAAGCCAGCCGAGTGTCCATCCCTTGAGGACCTGAGTCCACGCTGTGGAGCCGCGAGCTGACGCTTCACTTCTCTCCCAGGACGCTACTTCTCAGCCCCGTCTGGACCTGGTTCACTCCACACTAGGCTCTGAGAAGATGCCGGCGTGGGACCCTGCCCCTGCCAGTGCTGAAGAGAATTTATCCTTGAGGTATTTTAACACACAGTCCTATTTAAATCCAACTTCCTTTTTATACATTCAATTTGTGTGTAGCTCACATACGTGCATAATTTAAAACATGAGATGGCTCATAGTGAGAAACACTTTTACTTACAGTGAAATCGAGCGATCTCTGGCCTGCCCCTCCACACCCTCATTCTGGCTCCCCTGCGGCAGCCACTTTCCACTCTTTCAGATGTTCTAATTGTAAGTGTTTTTGTTTGTTGCTGTTTCTACTTTTTTTTTTTTTAAGTAGCATTAATAATTTATGTCCAAATTTCCCGCCAGAACTGCAAACTCCTGTGGCAACTGTCAACATACTAGGCTGTTGAACGTTTCCGTTTTTCCCCCTTGAAGACTCCCTTTGCCTGTAGCGTCTGGCTCTGCGGGTTGCCCTCCAGAATGGGGCTCAGCTGCTCCGCTGGGGTCTCCCTTCCACAGCGGCCTGGGAATCGACTGTGCCTCTCCTGTTTCTTGTATGCTGTCTTCCTTTCTCTTGGGTTAATCCTTCATGTTGGTGGCACACACCCTCCAGTAACTTTCTGAGAAAGGGTCCCTGGAAAATAGTTCTTTTTGAGACTTAGCTGCTTGAAATGTTATCTGTCCATCCTCCCTCTTGATTGGCCATTTGGCTGAATCTAGAATTCTAGGTGAAAGGCATCTTCCCTCCCAGTGTTGAAAGCATTGCCCCATGGTCGTTTTAGTGGCAGCATGGCTCTTGAGAAGTCTGAGGCCTTCCCTAGTCCCAGCCTTTCAGCTGTGGCCTGTTCTGTTCCCTGAAAGCTTTCAGATCCTCTCTTTATCCATCCGCACATGGATGGCCTTTGCCTGCATGGAAATGCGTGTCCTTCATTTCCAGATATTTCTCCAATCGCTTCCACCTCTTTCAAAGTGTTCTACCGTGGGTTTTCTTCATCACACCTTTCTGAACTCTTGTCAGGCTTCCATTCCACCTCATCCTCTGATCTTATCTCTCCTATTTTCATCTTTTCCCTTTCTGTTCCAGTTCTGAGGGATTTCCTATCTTCGAGCCACTCTACTGATGTTTTAAAAATTTGCCTTCACAGTTCTAATTTTTAAAAACTCTTTTCCTTCCTTCCTCCGTCCCCTCTTTCCTTTTTAAGTGAATGTCCTTTTCTCCCCCTCTGGTTCCTATTTCATGGAGTCATGTCCTTTGTACCTCCACTTATATGAGGCATCAAAAGCTGTCAGACTCATAGAAGCAGAGGGCAGAATGGTGGTCGCCAGGGGCTGAGGGGCCAGGAGGAGAAGTGGGGAGATGCTGGTTGGGGGACATAGAGTTTCAGATATGCGAGGCAGAAACATTCCAGAACTCTGTAGGTATCTCTCCCGCTCCTGCGTTGCCTCCATCTTTCCCAAATTCCTCTCCTGGCCTCTCTCTCTCACACTGCAGACTGAGGTGTTGACAGAGGTGAGGTCTCAGGCCCTGACGGGCTCTGTTGGTACTTCTGGCTTCTGCTGCGGTCTGAAGACACCTTCACAGCCTCCACAGAGTGAAGCTGGCCGGAGAACTACTCTTCTTCCCTGTCCTGAGTCCACCAGGGCCCCGTCCCTGGGAGCACACGCCTCCCACCCTCTTCAAAGGGTGGATCTTTCCTTCCACCTCACACTTCAGCCACCAAGAGCATGAGTTCACCGGCTGGGATACCAACTCATGAGTCTCGTGAGTCTGGAAGAAGTGTGCATGTGATAAAAGAGGGAGTGGTGGGAGCTGTGACACCCAGACAGCTCGTGCTCCATCCAAAGACAAATATATTAAAAGCTTTTAGTATAAATACCCACGTTCACCAGCTGTATGCTGTTTTAAGATACAGTATATTAATAGAAAATTTGAGGTACAATAAGGCCAACAGATCAGGATAAGATTGTCAGTGGAATGATAGTTGATCACAGTTCTCAAGAGGAAAGGGCACATCACACCTCCAGGGCCACAGGGAGAAGCCCCGGGGTCAGCCAGGAGGCAGAGGGCATGAGAGGAAAAGTGTGGGCAGGAGCCTCTACTGTGGTTTCCACGGGAAGGAATGGGTGAGGCAGGGTAAGCAGGCTTAGGATTGGCTAGTAGGTTGAATCATTTCAGTGGGCTCTGGGATGTAGAGGCTGTCCCTAGTTTCCTGGGACCTGGCGTTGGGTGATGAGGGCAGGGGCACGGTGGCTCAGAGAGTTAGTGCCAGATGGAGGAGGAGGTTGGGGTGTGGGCTCCGGGTTGGTTATTTGCATAGTTGTTTTCTCATCTAGGGATGGTAGATGTGGTCCAGGAAGGAGCAGCCCCTCTGAGGTCAGCAAGATCCTAGTGTCGAAGCATCGGACGCACAGGAAGGAGAAGACACAGCTATGGCAACCCACTCCAGTATTCTTGCCTGGAGACTCCCAGCGATAGAGGAGCCTGGCAGGCTACAGTCCATGGGGTCGCAAGAGTCGGACAGGACTCGGCGTACTAAACCACCAGCACCACGAGGCCAGTGAGGGACCCTGACAATGAGAGAGCACAGACCTGGGCACGCTGGGGAGGAATGTGCCTCCTAGACTGAGCGGGGGAGGAAAACCAGGGCCCAGGAGCCTCTGGGCTGGGTGGGGAGAGGAGGCGGCCCAGGAAATCCCGAGTGAGGGCTCCCAAGGGGATGGGCTGGAGTCCCCTGGGAGATGAGGGGCTTCCTGGGGAGGCCTGTGAACAGCTTGAAGGGTAAATAGAATTTTGAGGCAAGTGAGGGTGTGACAGGCACGCCTGGGCATCGGGGACGGTCAGTCCCAGCTACACAGTAGGATGCTGTGGGCTAGGCCATCGACGATCCGGGCCTGTGGCCAGGAGAAGTTCTTCCCTTTCTGTCTGTCTCTCCTTCTCTTCCTCCCTTCCTCCTCATCTGAGGCTGTAACCAGGGCCCAGGGATGTGTGCTAACTGGCCTCTGAGAAGTACCCAGTGGGCCCCCAGCCCAGCCTCTCCGTGTGGTGGGTCCTGGCAGGGAGCCCCTGGGCCCGGGGCTGCAGAGTGGGGGCCCCCTCCTGCCTGCTGGGCCTGGCCAGGTGGGGAGGCTGGGTGTTGCCCGCGGGCACCGCCGTTGCAGGTCAGGGTGCCCGCGGGGGCCTTGCTCAGCGGAGGGGTCTCCTCAAGTGCCTCCTGATGGCGGGAAAATAAAAGCCATGATTTAGAGGCAGCCTCCACTCGAAGGGCTTCCTTAGCCGAAGACGCTCAGCTAATGAACCTCAAGCAGATTCATGGCTGTGTGTGAAGTCAACGGGGTCCTCACTCCGCAGAGACGAGCCGCATAAATCTTTGTTTTTAATGTCTAATGATATGTAAAATATTTAAATTTGCAACTCAGAATTATTAAGCTGCCAAGGTTTTTTGCCTATTAAAGTGTATTCTTGCCTGAGAATTTATGGGGCGCCCCGTGCCCGCCGCCAGCCCCTGTTAGGGGACAGGAGGTATAGATTTGTGGTCTCCTACTGTAAAAAACTTCAGGATCGTCTGACCCTGTAAACTGAAAATTCATGTCTCTCGCCCGGGGACAAATGCATTCTTTGTAAAGGCGGCCCATGGCCAGCCTTGGGCTCATGTTAGTTTATTGTCACTGGTTGATAACGTTTAATGGAAAAGATACAAGAGTGCCAAAGAATTTTAATTATTTTTGTGATAAAGTTATATGTTCGGCCTTGAAAAAGTAGAGATAATGCAGGGATTCATTATTATTCCCAGTGTGTTTAAACAGACGACACAGAATGCAAACAAAAGCAGATGAAATTTGAAAAGTATTATCAATATTGCAGATAGCAGATGCCCTTTCGAATCAGAACAAGCATATCTTCTATAGCAACTTTATGGTTGAGTAGTTTATTCATTTCTATTAGAAGGTTGTACGTTTCTAAAATATGTAGATGGTATCTAGAAAAACCAACCAACCAGATGGGTCATTCTGCTTGTTTTCCTAAATTTATTATTTCACTTTTGCAGGCCCGATCTGAGGGGCATTAACATGGGAGTGGAGTCTTATTGTGTCAAATTCTATCTTGTACGTGACCTTTGGCGGGCTTGGCGCTGGCGGGGAGAAGAAACAAGAATGAGGTGTCTGGACCATGGCGGAGCTGGTGTTTGGCTTTATCTGGGTGTATTTGTGAATCTGGAGTCAGGGTCTGCCCGCCTGTCGGTGAATTTTCCACATGCTCTGGGCTCCCTCAGGCACCCAACAGAGGAAAGCCAGCGCAAGTGCCCCTCACCATGAGTTCCCCTCCCCAAATCCCCCCAAGGTGTTCTGAGGTGACAAGGCTTTATCTGGACTGCATATACGTGGACCTGACTGCTTCTCAGGGATGCAGCTTCGCAGGCTCCTTGTTCCTGGGTAGGTGGCTCTGGCTTTTTTGGCTGCCGGGCTTTCTGAGTTCTGCCTGTTGTTTTCTTGGAGGTGGGGAGTAGACCCTATCTGACTGGTTAATCCCAAGTCCCCACTGACTACCTTTGGGGCCTGGGAAAATCCCTTTTGCCTTCCTACCCTGATTTTCCTTTCTTGTTCTCAGCGGGGTGGCCCAGAGGTGCAACTTTGCAGCCAGACAGAGCCTTGGGCAAGTGACTCCTCCTTTGTGGCCCTTGTTTTCTCAGCTGTAATATCGGTTATGGATGCTGTTGAGGTTGTTAGGATTAAATGAGGTAGTACCTTCACCTGACGCTCTCAGCTCCTGGTCTTACATTAAGTGCTCAGTAAGAGGGAGCTGGTACTATTACCGTTGCTGTTTTCTTCCACTAATGGCTCCCCGAGGCACAGGAAATGACCCTCCCTGTCCCAGCTGTCTGCCCAGTGGGACTCCTCTGGGTCCTTCTTGACCTGGGGTTTCTTTGATGCAGACCCAGGAGACTGACCACTGTGGCTGGAACTTAGAGCAGAAAGGTAGAGGGCAGGGAGTGTGGAAGGGCTGCCTGCAGCTGGAGGGGCTGGGTCGTGGGGAGATCTTGAGGCCAAGCTCAGACTTGGGGGATTGTCAGGTTTGGCTGGTAGCTAAGGATGGGTTCAGACAAGGGATGCCATGAATGAACTGGTGCTTTCAAAGAGCTGTACCTGGGTGAATGGCTTCTTAGGAGAAGGAAATGGCCCAGCAGCAACACTTACAAAAACAAACTATGTCATAGGCTATGAAAGAAGTCGCCATATATTCCAAGGGATCAGTAAGGTACATATGATGTGCTTCAGTCACAATAGAATAATATTAGGAATTAAAAGCAAAAGAATGGCTAAAAATTCTTATGTGTTTGGAAGCTAAATAACATGTTTAAAGCAAATAGTAAATCAGGAAAACCCTAGAATGGAATGATGTTGAGGATGCTACTTGTCATGTATAAGAGACAGAGAAAGCAGTACATAGAGGGAAACCAATGCCTTTTAAATGTATTTATCAGGAAATGAGAAAGGTTGACAGCAGAAGAGCTAAATTATGCAACACTAGAGACTGCAAAAAGAACAAACCCAAAGAAACAAGAAAGAAAGTAGTAGAGACGAGGGCATACACTTTATAAAATAGAGTAGACCAACCAAGGCATAGACAGGCTCATTGAAAAATGGCTAAGAGAGAGGAAGGGACGAGAGATGGCGCAGGTGGGAGGGTTGCGGGCCCCAGGAGGCCCCAGGTTGTGGGAGTGGGGACCTGCCTTTCCATAGTATTCCTGGGGACTGGTTTGCCTGGGCGTCCTGGTTTATGCCTGCGGTCACCTCCTAATTATTAATGACTCCTTTCATCTCCAAGTGAGTGCTTTGAAGGATAACTTCTACCTGCATTGTCCATCAGGAGTTACAGTGTCTTTTGAGTGCTTAACACAATATATAGGAAATCTAGAGAGATGGTACTAATGAACCTATTTGCAGGTAGGAATGGAGACACTAGTAGCTTAGCTGGTAAAGAATCCGCCTGCAATGCAGGAGACCCCAGTTCCATTCCTGGGTCGGGAATATCCCCTGGAGAAGGGAAGGCTACCCACTCCAGTATTCTGGCCTGGAGAATTTCATGGACTATACAATCCATGGGGTCACAAAGAGTTGGACACGACTGAGCAACTTTCACTTTCAATGGAAACAGAGACATAGAGAACAGACAGTGAAGGAAGGAGAGGGTGGTAGGAATTGAGAGAGTAGCATTGAAACATACACATGACCATGTGTAAAATAGACAGCCAGTGGGAATTTGCTGTATGATACAGGAAGCTCAAGCCCAGTGCTCTGTGACAACTTAGAGGGGAGGGATGAGGAGGGAGGCAGGAGGGAGGTTCAAAAGGGAGGGGACATATGAATACCCATGACTGATTCATGTTGGTGTAAGGCAGAAATCAGCACAATATTGTAAAGCAATTATCCTCCAATTAAAAATAAATACTTTTTTAAAAACAAGTGGCTGGAGGTGTAAATTCACACCAGATCTTGAAGATTTAGTAGGTGAAAAAGAGTGTCAAATAGCTCAGTATTTTTAAATTTTATTTTTTTAAGATTTTTTTTTTGATGTGGACCATTTTAAAAATCTTTATTGAATTTGTTACAATATTATTTCAGTTTTTTTTTTTTTTTTATGTTTTGGTTTTTTGGCTGAGAAGCACGTGGGTTCTTAGCTCCCGAAGATTGAATCCATGCCCCCTGCATTGGAAGGCAATGTCTTAACCACTGGACCACCAGGGAAGTCCCTCAATATTTTAAATACTCTTTTGGATATGTTGGATTAAATAAAATACACAATTGAAATTAATTTCACTTGATTCTTTTATGTGGCTTCTAGAAGATCCCCTGGAGGAGGAAATGGCAGCCCACTCCAGTATCCTTGCCTGAAAAATCCCATGGACAGAGGAGCCTGGCAGGCTACAGTCCCTGGGGTTGCAAAGAGCTGGACACGACTGAGCACCGAGCACATTAGGCTTCCCTGGTGGCTTAGACGGTAAAGAATCTGCCTACAATGCAGGAGACCACCTGCAGTATAGAGACCTGGGTTCAGTCTCTGGGTTGGGAATGATCCTGGAGAAGGAAATGGCAGCCCACCTCTGTATTCTTGCCTGAGAAATCCCGTGGACAGAGGAGCCTGGCAGGCCATAGTCCAACAGTCGGACACAGCTTAGTGACTGAGCCACCACCAACCACCCCAGAGAACTGAAGATCACCTGCGTGGCTTGTGTTCTGTTTCCACAGGTGATGCTGGTCCACACGGTCTCCCAACCATGAGCTGGCTCCGGGCTAGGAGACCGATGAAGCACAAAGGCTTGTTGTCCAAACCCAGACCCAGCACCAGCTTGTCTTGGTCATCACACCATCTTGCTACGAGTCAATTTCCCCTTCTCTAAAATGGGAATGGCATCTGTCTCATAAGATTGGAGGAGGCATGGTAAATTTAGATGATTCACATAAAGCACTCAGCTCTGTGCAGTTAGCATTCATTAAGTATTAGTTGCCAGTCATGAAAACCAATATAATGACAGTCCTCTTGTGCTGTTTTATTGATTAGGGAGACGGTACACTGCAGTTCGTGCCTTGCCCAAGATCCCGGGACAGCCAAACTGGCCCGTCCATCCAGCCATACATCACACCTGACGCCTGCTCCCTGTGCTCCTGGGCTTGCAGGAGCCGGCCTGGTAGGTGGAGGTGGCCTCTCTGCTTCTAACCAATCCTTCCTTCTTCCAGCTTATCCTTCTCTGGCCCACTCCTTCCTGCCCAGCAGTCTCAGCCCCTCCTGGCCCAACTGAGAGGAAGATTTCTCTTAGCCTCCCCTGCAGACTCAGGGCTTCCCGAGCTGGGACCCTCACGTTCCCTCTCTCTGTCTCCCACCTTGGTCCTCCCAGCACTGGGCATATGGCTTGGTCATCAGCAAAGGTTGGCAGGTAGCTTGACAGATGCTTTCTTGGTTCATCAAACTAACTCTCTAGCTTGAGCTAAATGTGGTTCTTCCAGACCTGTGGATGGGATGAGTCTCAGCCACAGTTAATCAGCAACATGACAAGCAGAAATACCCTTGGGGGCACTCGTCTGCGCGTGGCTGCTAGAGCTGGTCTCTCCAAAGGGACATATCGACCTGGGGACTTCCCAGGAGGAGTCCCAGGTGCCTCACCTGGTTTCATGGATCACACCATCGTCTCCATTTCAATAAGGCCAGCCCTGTTGTAGATGCCTGTCCTGAGACCCCCCTCTCCTGCCATTCCTGGGCCAGACTCTCTGAAGATCCAAGGCCCGATCTCATGATAATGAGATGAGCACAGACAGGGAGCCACGCAGGGCAAGGCCCTGCCATGATTCCCACCTCAGACCCAGGGAATTCCGGATCTGAGGGCCACCCTGCTGACATCCATCTGCTGGCTTCCCACAGGGAAACAGTGGAGTCAGGAGGCATGAAGACAAAGAGCTCATGTTCACACTGCAGTTCCGAGTTGGCAAAGCGCTTTATGTCCTTTTATCTAATTTTCACAAAAGTTCTGCTGAGAAGTTTTACTCTCATTTTACAGCTGAGGAAGCCTGGACAAGGTAGATACCTTGGCCGAGAGCTAGCAGCTGGTTCACAGCAGAGCCAGGGCTTGGCAAGGACCTCGCTGGTCCTGGGGATGGAGGTCACCAGATGGGGGCTGGGCCACCTGCTGCCTCAGAGGCCGCCCTTGCGGTGTGCCCTCCGGGTGCAAGTATGAGGGAGGGGCACAGGATTTGGGATGCAGTAGAGAGAGTGGCAGCGTCTTGAGGTCAGGAGTCAGAGAGAATGAGTTCAAATCCTGGGGTCCCCTGTGAGCAAGTTTTTCAACTGGGGGTTTTTATTTCCTGCCTAGCGTCCCCTCACCTGGCCCCTGTGAGTTTAGATGAACCAGTGCATGTCCGTGTCCAGGACAGAGACTGTCACCAGTGAATGGTGAGCCCTCGATGTTTTTGTTGGCCCTGAGATGGGGGGGGATGTCTGGTTTCCCAGCAGCTCCGTACATGGTGCAGTCCTGTCTCTACAGCATCTGGCCGTGACTCGACCCAGGGAGCAACTTTGGAAAGGATGTTGTGCTGCCGGGTTCAGAAGCCTGCTCCGTCAGTTTCAGTCACAGGGTCTTACTGACGGGGCCCGGAGGATGGGAGGAATAAGGGGCATGGGTACCACCAGCCCCAGGGGAACAGGATCTCGCTCTGTTGCTTGTCTCTAGCCCTCCCCTGGGGCCGCCCGCTTCAGCTCTCCCCACTCTCTGCACCTCCTCCGCCTCGTCTGTGTGCACGAACATGGTTAGCGGGCTCGGTTCTAACTGGCCCTGCATTCAGCCCGGAACCAGCTGCATTCTGAAGGAGCAGGGCCGACATGGCTGCTCAGGCCTGCCATGGATTAGGATAGGGGGCCACACTGGCTTGACCAAGCTGGCACACAGAACTGGTTCTATGAGGAGCTGCCCACCCCACTGTGTGCCTAGAGGGCTCCACAGCCGCCCATTTCAGAGACCGAGGTGGGCAGTGGCCACCTTCATCACGATGCCCTCCCCATGGCCTGAGTCCCCGAGGAAGGAGCCACATTTCCTTGTCTGGTGCTTCTGCCAATCGTGGTTGAAGACCTCCAAGGCTCCGCAGGGACCAGCTAGAAGAACTTTTAACAAGTGCCAGCAGGAGTGACTGTGCTTCCGTTTTATAAGCTCTGTTCTTTTTTGAAAATGGAGCTTCTTAAAACCATCCCCTTTGGGGATGTTCAGTGATAACATTAAAAGGCAAAATTATGTACACAGGTCCGAGGCAGTTATAATTAGAATAACTGTCCGTGTTGGAGGTGCCCCTCTTTCTGGGAAGCTCAGAGCATTGTCCAATTAATTCTGGAAACAGGCAGCGAGAGAGGTGGGGATGGGCCTGTCATGCGCAGTTTAGGACTGGGGAGCTGCAGCCCTGAGAGGTTAAGTGACTTGCGTAAGGTCCCACAGTGTCAGGAACTGAATCCCGTTCAGTGCACAGTGGATTGGTGTCCGCACAAAAAGCATTTACTCTAAAAAAATTAAAAAAAAAAAAGCATTTACTCCACAGCTGCAGCCCCAAACGACAGGTAAAAAGGCCCAGTTTTCAATCAAGTGGCAGAAATTTCCCATCAAGCCCCCAAGTCACAGTCCTCCCTCCCCCGATCCCCCAAAACCAGAGGTAATCTCCCCCTCCTCGTCCCCCATGTCGCTGTTGAGCCTCCTTCCACCTGGCCCATCCTCCTGCAGGGAGGCTTTCTGAAGGGAGTGAAGTGACTGAATAAAAGTTCTTGTAGATAACAAGGCGTGGTGATCGAGAGGTAACCAAGCTGGGTAAAATCTTATGGGTTGCAGAGCAAATTAGCTATGAAGGATAACCTCCTTAAAAATACAGTCGACAGAGGCATAATCATTTGACTAGCTATCTTATAGTGTTGTTTTATGAGCTAGCCTCAGATGAATTACAAATGTCCCAACCCCCTGCAGAGGTAAGCACTGGGAACCCCAGTCTCACATTGGTGATTAGGCTTCAATAGTTCATCACAGTCCCTGAAACTCAAGTCCAGCTTAACTTTCCTTATGGGGACATGCAGAAGAGAGTATGAAGAAGTCTAACGGGGACAGTTCTGTGTTCATTTGCTCAGTCGTGTCCGACTCTCCTGCAGCACTCCTGAGTTCCCTGTCCTTCACTGTCTCCTGGAGTTTGCTCAGACTCATCTACAGTGAGCTGGTGATGCCATCCAACCATCTCATCCTGTGTTGCCCCCTTCTTCTGCCCTCACTCTTTCCCAGCATCAGGGTCTTTGCCAGTGAAGTCAGCTCCTTGCATCAGGTGGCAAGTTTAGGAGATGGTGAAACCCGAATGACAGGTCTCTCCTCACTGGTGTCTGAAGACACAGCTGAGCCCCAGGTTGGTGCCCATGGGACCCCAGGACTCTGTCCTGAGAACTGAAAGGGAAGGGATCACTCCAGAGCTGGAGTCCCGGCTTGAGGTCCAGAGTCCGAGGGATGACATGAGGGACTGGAACCTGTTAACATGATTAGCGCATCATTTCCTCACACCCTCCAAGGACTGTTCTTCTCCCGTGGCTGTGGCTGCCGGTTGGGGTTTTGGGGATATTTGCCCAGGCCTGTGCCAGCACAGGGAGAGAGAGCTTCCAGGAGGGCTGTCAGCACCCTGCTGCGCAATGTGGCCTCTGTAAGTCACTGGATGACCATAGGAGCCCCAGGTATCCTGTGATGGTGTGGTAGAGAATCTCACCACACCACACCACACACACACACACACACACACACACATGTCCTACTGCAGTTGAGGTCATACTGCTTGGCTCATGCATTTTCTGGACTCCCCCCCCACCCCAGCAACATCATGAGTCTGACATAGTTTGCCTTTCACAGGCTCCATTACCCCATTACCCCATTATCAGCAGCCCCTCATCAATCTCCCCATCTTGAAGAGGGGCTCAGCCCCGCCTCTGGCAGGGCCTAGGACTTGGCCGGTGCTGTCTCCCCAGGAGGAGGCCTTCAGTGCCTGGTGGAGCCCCAGGAGCCAGGAGTTTCGGGAAGGGAAGTGGAGCTATTTAAACAGCCCTCAAGGGCCGCCTTCCTATCATGGAGAAATAGGTGGCCAGCTCCTCCCTCCCGCCCTGTGATTATACAATAGATTTAAAGTCTCTGATATCCACAAATCTACATCAAAATATATTCTCTAGCCGTGGGGAACGTCTCAGAATTGTTAACCTTCTCCCCAGGTATTAGAGGTAACACACTGTGAGATTAGATGTATATTTTCTTCAAGATACACCACCCATTGAGGGGTTCATATTTACATCTTTTGTTGATATTTTTTATAGATTAAAAGCGCCTCTTTGCTAGGTGATAATTCTGCTAAGTACTGTAATTTGCTGCCATTAATATTTGTCTGAGTCCTAGTTTGCAAAATATATTTGAAACCACATTGGAAAGTCACATAATTGCTTCTTTGCGAGCTGGGGAAATGAGTAGTTTCTTTACCCAGCCTTTATCCTGTTAACCTTGGAGGGGAGGGGTGTTCACTGGAGTCCTGGGAAGGGCTGAGCACCCTTCGCCATGGAATTCCAGCATGGTTGGTGGCAAGGACGTGGCCTGGCTGGACCCAGCTCCCTGTGGTTTGGGCTTTGCTGTGTCCTCTCTGGACTGTGGTGGGAGATACATTCCATTGAGAGAGCACCACCTCTGCCTGGGCCCTAGGCCTGGGGGGAGGCCGAGAGCTGCCTAGCCCACGGGACCCACGGACTCTTCCTGAGCCTCTCAGTGCCTTATCTGGAGAATGGGGGCATCGCTCCTCTGACCTGACTCTCCCCAGGGAGTGTGCAAAAGGCTCCTGCCCAGGGATCAAGTAGCCCTGTGCCCACCACATAGTGGATACTCGACAAACGTTTTAGGAACATGTGAATGACAGAGCTGGTAGTCTCCTGGGAAGTGGGGCATAGCAGGCTGAGTGGGACAGGCAGCACAGGGCTGAGTGAGCGGTGCCAGACCAGACTGGGGACTCTCCTGTGTCAGCAGCAGGGACAGGGAGCCCCAAGACTCGGGACAGGGGAGGGGGGCTGTTCAGACCTTGCCTTTCAGGGGCTCTCTTCCGTGCTCCCTAGGCACATGTGCCCTCTCTCTAAGCCTCCTGCACAGGAATGGAGACAGCATAGGCCCTCGATGAACAGGTGGGCATTATGTCTGGGTCTTGGTTGCAGGCTTGGCCATTGGTCAGAGCCTCACCTCTGTTAGAGGCAAGCCTGCCGAAGGCTGCTCCACATGGGCTGGGCCTCCATGAGTTGCATTGTTCCATGCCAGGTTCCTCGGAGCCTGGTCTTCCCCCCCCCAGGGCAGTGACCAACTAGGGCATTTCTAATCAGAAGGGCAGGTTACCTTCTGTTGAGATGTAATCCTGCCGTTCTCTCATCTCCAACAGCTGCTCCCACGTGGGAGCAAGGGCCTCGTGGAGCATGGCTAAGCCCCGGCCCCCGGGGCAGCTGGCGGGAGCCTCACGGCCAGGCTCAGTTTACTCTTATGTGAAATGGGGGTAATGAGGCTCCGACCTCGACAGGGGTTCGTTGTGAAAGGAATGAAGAGGTGGAGGGCGCTTGTGAGGGAGCTTTGCTCTGGCAGCACGTGGTAAAGCTTACGGAGTGTCTTTTCACACGTGTGTGTCTGTATGTAAGCGAGGATGTGTGTATCTGCATGCATAGGTTGTGTCACGTAAGCCTGTGTGAGTGGGTTTGTGTGTGCGAGCTGCGTGCACTCTGATGGGTGAGTGTGTGCACACGTGTGAGTGCTGGTCTGTGTGCAGAGGGGCTGCCTGTGTGCCCGTGTATGCTCCTCCAGGCCTCATCGCTTCCCAGGGTGCACAGCAGGGGACCTCATCTTCCTCTCCCTGCTCTCTGCTCCTGCATCGTGTCCGCCTCCTGCCTCCCCCTTCACACCACCCTGTCCTCAGCTCAGTGTCCAGCCTGTACGTGTCCAGCCCTCCCAACCTCTCCAGCCCCAGCCTGGAGGAAGGCGTGTTTGGGCACAGATTTTCTCAGTGGCTTCTGGAGGAGAGAAACAGTCACCTTTCCTTCTTCCAAGTCAGACAAGGGGACCTCAGGCCCAAAGAAGAGTATTTCTAACAGACCCATTCAAGTTGGGGGATGGGGGCGGCTTAGGACCCTCTCCACGGCAGTGGCTTCCAGGGTCACAGCTGGGTACTTAGGAATTTTAAATCCAGGCCCAAATGGCAGTCAGGGTGGCCAGCACGCCTCCATCCGTGGGTCTAATTCACACCCTGCCTTCCAGGGACCTCTGCTAAGCTAGATGGGAAGTAAGTTGACCGTAGGGGAGGCGTCAGAGACTCGCAGAAGCAGATCACCACCCCCAGGGGGCAGTCTTGGCCTGCGGGGGGGCAGGACCCCAGGGCCAGGAGCCTCCTCAGGCTGACCCACATGCTGCTCGGTACAGCTGCAAACTCCTCACCCATGTCATGTCTAAGCTTGGTTCTGTCCCCTTCGCCCTTCAGTTACTTGTCTGCAACAAGGAGCTTATCCTGTCTGCCCTGCTTACTGATGCTGGGCCCCCAGACATGGACACCTTAGAATTTCCAAACATTTCTGTCCCCCTTCTGCTGTTGGATGTTTGAGCTCCCTGAACCGACTGTCTTGTCACCATCTGTCCATTATTTGGCTCCTGTAGCCCAACCTTCATCTTGGGATTCCACCCTGTGCCGATCTTGATATGCATAAATCCAATAGACTTCCCTGCTCTGATGCTGGTTGACAACACATGCAGTATGTAGGTATTTGAAATTTGTGCCTTTCTTGGCCCTTACCGCCCACAGTAATGTTTTTTCGTTTCTTTCTGCCTAGTGGCTCTTGGGTGGCTCCTGTCCTCTCCTCTAAATGCTGATTTTTTCAGGTTTATTCCTTGTCTTTCTTCTGCACTCCTTGTCCTCCCTGGGTGATCCTACCTACTCCCATAGCTTGAAAGCTTACCTTCTCAATTAACTAGTGCTGTATCACAAACAAAAGTAACGCAGTGTCAGACAGAAGTGAGCATGCGTTTCTCAGTGAAGCCTCTGTGGTTGGCTGGAGTAGTTCTGCCTCATTCTGGACAACACATGCATGATCTTCTCATGGCAAAGCCTAAAGCACAA
Organism: Odocoileus virginianus; assembly: GCF_023699985.2. NCBI lineage: Eukaryota > Metazoa > Chordata > Mammalia > Artiodactyla > Cervidae > Odocoileus > Odocoileus virginianus. The sequence goes on along the minus strand of NC_069693.1, from coordinate 20,520,843 downwards.
GCCAGCAAGACCACCTGCACACAAATGCCTCAAGTTTCTGCTTCCATTGTACCTGTTACTGCCTGACTGGTGGGCTTTGGGGGGACCCCAAGGTCAGGGGGCCAGGAAGTGTGCCTGACTCATAGTGAGCTGTGGCAAGAAAGTGGATGGATGATTCTATCATGGGACAGTGAGGAATTGGGACCAATAATTTAATCTACCCCAGCACACTGGTGCTGACAACGCCCACGTGTGTCTGCAGGCTAGTCTTCTTTTCTGAGATTTAGGCTCACATTCCACACCCTCTGGGTGTCTCTGCTTGACTCTCCAGAAGGCTAGAGACGATTATTACTCAGAGCATCTAGACCCTCTCTTTAAGAGTCAGTTTCCCTGTCTGTAAAATGGGCAGGTTCATTCAGATGATCTGCAAGTTCTGAGAGTAGGTCTGGGGCTTGAGGTCTCACATTACCTTTGACTTTTTAAAGGATTTGCTTTTCCTCTGGATTTAGGTGATGGAGAGGAACATGGATGTGTAGCCAGCCTGAGGGGATGCTAGAACCTTCTGTTGACCCCTTCCAGTCTCTGTAACCGTGGCTCTCATTGAGCTCTCTTGGACCCTGGAAGTCAGCTGGATCATGAAGGACAAGTGGATGTGGACCTGCTGGGCTGTGGGCAGAGTGAAGGACCCTCACAGTGACTGAGAGCTGATTCTCAGGCCCAAGCTCTGAATCCAGAGAGGCAAGACCCGTGTGTGGCCCTCTAGTTCTACTGTTCTCGTGATGGAGAATTCTTCTGCGGTCATCCTCATGGAGACAGGTGTGCCTCAGGAACCTCACATCTCAGGCAGGCTGCCCTCCGGCCTGAAACAACCTTCCTTGAGCCCTGTGCACCCCAAACAAAAGCTGCATCTGACTCCTCAGCCTTTGTGCACATCTGCATTATTAGCAATGCTAATACCATTCTGCAATGATAAATAATTAAACAATTATGGTCATGAATCAATAAGTTTAGCACATTTTTTCATCAGTAAATTGTACTGTATAAACAAGAAATATAAATTACCAAGTCTAATTTCCCCCTAAAATTATAAGCATTTTATATCTAATAATTAAAAAAATATTAGAATTCAATGTAGGGTAGTTAGAACTTTAAAGAATTTTCAGTTTCCACCAAACACCATTAAATTGTCATGTTTTATGTCTCTGAATCTGATTAACATTTTGAGATCTGGCCTCAGAAATCTTTCTTTGTGAGGTCCCAGAGAAGCCCCTCTATGTTTCCATTTTTCTCCATCATCACAGACGGTGAATCCACTGGGCTCCAGCTTCCAAGGGTCTGAATGCACGGGGCCAGCTGGAGAGCTGGGATGTATGGGATCTTGATTGAAAGAATCCATGACTCATAGGCTCAATTCAGCCTTCTATAGTTCTCTTTCTGACCTGTTAGGAGTTGTTTTATTTTTATGTTTTGCTTTTAAGTTTCAATTTCTAGATTAAAAAAAAATAGAAGATGTAACAACCCTGTATTCATAGTTTAAGCGCTTCAGCAAATGGAGCACCTACTGCCCACTTTGCCATAGTCCCCACCACTCCCAACAGCCTCTCAGGCCCTGAGGCTGAGGGCAGCAGCAGTCATCTTGAAGGTCACATGATCTTTTTATCTCTGGCCCCATTTCGCATCTGTGTCATCTGCTTGACCCCATAGGCACCTGGGATCCACCCCCCCATAACAGTTTAATGGTTGGAATTTGATGTCCTCTGTATTCTAAGCATATAAGGTACAGGTTTCCAAGGCCCACATCCCAGGACAGCTTACATGTGGGAGAAGAGTGTACTAGTGGGAAATGTTAAACCAAGGTGACACCCAGGTTTCTTTCACTTGCCGCCGGTCACTGGTTTTGCTCCGTGCTCCCACCTCCAGCGTGAGCAGCCTGCCCCTGTGTTCCCCAGCGCTCCTGCTGCCTCTGGGGGACCAAACCCCCTTCTCCACCTCCTTTGAGGTTCTGTCCTTGCTTCATCCCTCCCCCAGGCTCCCAAATTCTCTTTCTCTTGTTTCACCTGTCCGTTACCAAAAGATGAAACTCAACTCAAAGAACCATCCGGAAACAGTTTTCCGCCTCCACCACACCACCAGTCTGAGCCACCCTGAGCCCACTGTGAGGAGAAAGCTCACTGGTTACATTACCAACGGCTGACTCACTCTGGCTCCTGCAGTCCTTTCCACCCCAGTGCCGGCTCCGTGCATCCACCCAGCTGCCCAGCCAGACCCCGGGACTCATCCTCACCACCTGCCCTCCCTCAGCCCCACGCAGCCTCTCACCACAGCCTGTGGCTCTGATTCCTCAGTCCTGCAGATTCCAGCTCCCCTGCCAGCCCCTTCCTTCCTTCCCAATGGTGGCCACAGCTTCCGACTGGACTTTCTGCCTCTAGCCCCTCCACTTCTTTGAAAGCATCGTCCGCACAGCTGACGAACGAGGTTTCTAAATTGCAAATCTGATGAGCTCCACGGCCACCCCTCCGCAGCTTAAAATATTTAATGACCCTACTGCCTTTGGATAAACTCGGTGGTTGAGTTCAGATGCATTTGGAAGCAAGGGTGATAAATGCCTCTGTGTAGCTCAAGAACAGGGAGGGGCGATTCTCAGGATAAAACTTCTGTGGGTGCAAAGGGGAGGCAGGCAGGCAGCTCAATTCAGGCAGGCCTTGTGCTGGCACTTTGATCCTGCTGGTCCTTTTTTCTTGCTCCTCCTCACCCTCCATGGCCCTTCTTCATCTCCTTGGAGGAGCCTCCCCTCCCCATGCCCAAAGGTCTTGGGGCTCCCTCCATCCCCCGTGAAGTGGGGACGGGTCCCGGTCACTCCCCTGTGCCTGCAAAGCTCTGTCATGGTCAGCGGCGGGGGGCTCTGGGGAGACTCAGACACCACCCGCCCCCTGGGCCCTGGCTCTGCAGCCCAGTGGAGAAGGCAGGACCCAGGTGTAGGTGAGCAAACTCCAGCCCCAGAAGTGAGGACCAGACCAAAAGAAGCCCGAGAAGAGCAGGCTGGGATGTGAGTTCTGCTTCCCTCCAGTGGGAGATGCTGACTGTGATGAGGGCTCACAGATGTGGTCCTTGAGACCAGACCTTGAATGCAGGGATGTTCCGGTACTGTCACTTCCCAGAGAAAACAGGGATTCCTCGGTTTTTTCTGGTCCTCCATGCAACTCCAGCTCTGGAGTCTGAGGCTTGAGGATGAAACTGTCACTCACCTGGATCCTTTGTGATTTTGGGGAGCTGGATTCTTGTGTGTCATCTTCCAGATGGAAGTTCCAAGGTTGGACTGTGGCTGGGCTCATGCAAGTCTCAAAAGGGCTCTTGTGATTGAAAAACGAAGGAAGGAGTGATGTAAGCAGACATGTTCCATTTTACGACTGTCCAGAGTCCAGGCAGGATGCTCTGTGCTGTGAGGCAAGGCTGCCAAGACCCCCCAGGGGTCACCTCTAAGTCTCCAAGGAGTGTCTGGACTCAGGAACCAAAGTTCCCAGGGCTGCTATTGCAGGGTATCACTTATTAGTTGAAGGATATAACTTTTGATGGGCTAAGAACACCTAAAGAGGACAGCAGACATCAGTTAAGTAAACAAGCCATCTCATTAAAACATTTATCAGTCCCAGAAAAAATCTGGTAACTGGTGGACTCTCAAAAGAGCTTGCCTGGGGCACGGACCCTTGCCAAATGTTAACCTTAGGGTAGGGGCCCAAAATAAACCAAGGCCCAGAATCGGGAGGGCTTAGATGTGGCGAGGGTCTCATCCTGGTTTACTTCGGAATGCAGAGCCCAAGGCCGTGGTCTAAGTGCCCAGATAGCTTACTGGGAACATAATGCAGTAAGTGGGGGTGGGGAGGGTGGTGGAGCAGAGGATACCACATGGAGTATGCCACAGATGCTTGATCCTGAGGGACCTGCTGAAGAGTCGACTGACATGCAAATCTCAGCTGTCCACCTGGGGAGACAAAATGGGGACGCAGTTACCTGTCGACACTGACCCCTGTCAATCAGCGCGACATCCACATACTCAGGCTGTCCATGCGTGTCCCGCTCAGGTTCAGCGGGTAGTAAGAGCTTTGCCATGTGGGCTGGGGAGGGTGTTACATGGCACCTGGCCCACAAGTGGGGTCCCGTGCACGGATGCAGGGATGCAAGGATGCAAGGGCATGGCAAGAAGCAGAAGCCAGCTGTCTCTGAGGGCTGATACCAGAGGATGCAGGTATCACAGCGCTTTTAGTCCCCATGGGCCCTCCCGGGTAGAAAGGGGTCTCAGCTGTTCTGTGTTTCAGATCCCTCCAACACGGAAGCTGATGGCAGAAATCTGAGGCCTTCTTTGAAGGTGGACAGGAATCGCTGTGGCCATGGGCCACAATGGCCTCCTCGGTTTGCCCCCACAGCCTGGCCGGCTCTTGCACCTTGCTACTTCCCGCCTCTGTCTGTGGGAGAAGCATCAGGGCCGCTGGTGCCAAAGCCAGGATGCGGGGCCTCCAGATTTTGTTTCACTTGGTGGCTCTTAGCAACATGTTTCTTGCATTCTGCTCATTCTGTTTCACATTTCACACTTCTGCAGGCTGAGAGATCCATCCATCTAGTGCAAACGCTTCTGACAGGCCTGGGGTGGCGGAGACCCCTGCTGGGCCGAGTGAGGGGAGGGCATGAGGGACACTGGTCAGGACAGCTCCTCACTGACATGTCCTTGGCCCCCCCACCCCCTTTCCCCTGTTCCTTCCTGGCCTTGTAAGTCCCTCTGGGGCTAGCTGCTGCCCTGCATGCTCCCCCGCTTCCAGCCTTCATTCCAGCCCCTTGGAGCACCTGGGGGGCTGGGCTGGACCCCATACCTCCTGAATCACCCCCACATCTCCAAACAGACCGCACCCTTTTACTCTGCAGGACCAATTTTGGAAGTTTTCTTTTCTACCTTCTCACATTCTCTAGTCAAGTAGGAAAAAACTCTTCTAATTTTCTCTCTATATGTACATTTATATTTATTTATAATTAATTTTTCTTGCACAGAATTTCCTTTATTTTTCCTCTCTTTGGCAACACTAAGTTAATCTGAGACTCTAGATTGCTGTGTTCATATCCATGTCTTTATTTATCTATCTGAATTTTAAATTTTAAATCTACAATAACATTCAGAATTAGCTCACAAAACTGGATCACACAAAGCCAGCAGGTTTAAAAATATTTCAAAGATGTTGCTTTCATGCTTCAAATCCTTGAAAAGCCAAATACATTCACTTCTAAAACTAAGTCTTGGGTTTTGCTGAAAAAAAAATAAGAAAAGTGTTTAATAGCACATATGGCATAATTTTATTTGACATCTGTTTTGTAACAAACAATATTTAGCTCACTTATTTGCTGAATGATACAGTACACAGTGCAAACAAAAAGTCCAATGAACAGTTTTTACAGAGTTTGTAATATATCAATATTTATTGCAAAAGAATGCAAAACTTAAACATTTAAGTGTGTTATTGATTGTAATATGCAAAACATTGATTACTGTATGTTGCCATTGCAAAAAAAAAAGTGTACTAAATGCCTTCTGGGATATGAAAATGAGGTACATTTCGGCGAGAGGAGCTCGCCCGCTCCCCTTGGTGACATTTAGTCTTAGACCTGCTCCCCCCTTGTTTGTGTCATCCTATCGAAGACAGCTGTCAATATATTTAGGATGCTTTAGCTCATAACAGCAAAAATGGTGAGACTATTGGCTTAATTGCAAGGAGTGATTGATTTTCATGGAAACAACATTTAAAAACTCAGAATGCACTTTGTTGGCAGTGCTAGTAGAATGTTCTAATGAATTGAAGCCTCACACAAAATGCATCATACTCACTGCAAGGATTAGTAAAGAACAACAATGGTTGATGCATTCTTTTTTTTTTAAGTTTAAAGTTGAAATAAATTATTTGTTTACATATTTGGACAACAAGAACCAAAGCTGAAATAGAATTGGATGTCACCTAATGCCAAAAGCAAACACCAAAACTCTGGTCAGTGAAGCAGTGAACAGGATGCTGGTGTTGCTTTTATTACAATTATTATTAGTGGGAAAATAATATTGGAAAATGTTTAAGCAGACAATTGTTCAAGTTCCAGGCAGGAAGGAATAAGGATGCCCTGTCCTGTTTAGGTTCTGGGTCGGGGGCTGCATTTTCCCCTTGACTCCATCTCAGGAAAATCACCAAGGCAGTTGAGAGGAGTCTGCTCACCTAGGGCCTCGTGTCAGGTCGGGGGGTGGTGTTGAGCTCAGTCAGGAGCCCCCAGGAAAAGGCCTGGAAGAGGAAAGCACTGCCTGAGTGTGGCTCTGCGGTCAGGACCTCCCCCCAGGACTAGAACTGTTGCAGATCGGATTATCCTACTGAGCTTTCAGACTTCCAAAAGAATAATCACAGGCATGATGGCACCATATGTAAAGTAGATAGCCACTGGGAATTTTCTGGGTAACGCAGGGGACCCAAAGCCTCTGTGATAACCTAGAAGGGTGAGATGGGGAGGGAGGTTGAAGGGAGGTTTGAGAGAGAGGAGACCTATGTATACCTTTGGCTGATTCATGTCGATGTATGGCAGAAACTAAAAATTTGTAAAATTGGAAATTTTTACAAAAATTATAAAACTGTAATTATCCTCCAATTAAAAATAAAATTAAATTAAAAAGAAGTAATGACAGAAGCAACAGCTAACACTGGCTGAGCCCCCTCTGCGTGTGGGACACCAGGGGGAGAGCCTAACATGCGTTCTGTAGGCACCCCTCCACATCAGCCCCTGAAAAGCTCTCTCCTGACTCGGGGGCTCTGGTCATTTCTAAAAGCCATGACTGCGGCTTGCATTTTGCAATAGGTTCTCCTTAGTAGTCGGAGACTATTGTGTGCTGGCACTCTCCAGACTCTGGGCACTGGGGGTTGGCCAGGGCAGGAATGGGGAGACCTGTCTTCTGGTTGCTGGCGGCCAAGGTCTCCCACGAACCCAGATTTGTATACGGGCAGCAGTCAACTCACCTGAGCACGCCGGGGAAAGGCAGAGGGAAGGTGTTGGGAGCTGAGGGGGGAGCAGGCCCCCCCTGGTCTTAGGCGGCTGTGGGAGTGTGGTTAGCACAACTTCCTCAGAGATGTCCTCCCGGAGTGGAGACCAGACGCAGGCCGCCGGGGAGCTGCTGGCTCTCCAGGCTGTGTCCGCTCGGCTGTGATGGGTGCCCAGTTCCCTTGGCTGCCTCTGCCCCAGTGGGCACCATCCCGCTTCCTTTTCGTTCCTCTCAGCCTCAGTGCCCACATTTGTAAGAGGGTTAGATGAGGTAACCGGTGGGAAGGACTGTGCAGTGCATGCCACAGAGGAGGCACTCAGAAAACACCAGGGTTCTGTTTTGCTTTACTGATAAACAGCAAACATTTATATCTTGCAGTCTGGAGGTTGGAAATTCAAGATTAGGGGGCCCACATTGCACGGTTGCTGTGAAAGCCCTCTTCTGGGCTGCAGACTGCCAGCTTCTCAAGGTTTCCACACATGACGTGATGGAAGGAGACAGGGAGCTCCGTGAGGCCTCTTTTATAAGAGCACTAATCCCAGGCATGAGGACCCCACCCTCATGGCCTCATCACCTTCTAGAGGCCCCACCTCTTAATATTATCATCCTGAGGATGAGGGAAAACACCAGCTTTTGCTTGTATGGTTCTTATTAATTGTTGGTGCTCTCCCTCACTGCTAAGGGGATTACGGTGGGAGGCCTTGACCTTTATGTAGCCTCTCTCAGCCTCAGTTCATCATCTCTAAGAAGAGATAACACTCCATAGGGCTGCTGGGAAGATTAACCCCAGGTATCTGTGTATTGTGCTTTGCACAATCCTGTCCAGAACAAGGGCTGAAATGTGAGTCACAATAACAGTGCTATCCTCTGATGCTGACAGGCAGACCGGGGTCCACTTGGGAACAAAGAACCAGCTGCAGCTGGGAGAAGGCGTGTGCTGTGGGGCCCGCCCTTGCAGAGATGGCAAATGGAGGTGACAAAGGCCAGCTCACCTTCTTCTGAGCGAGAAGTTTCTAGCAGATGTTGCAGCTGTAACAATTGAGATCAGTGACTTGGAGCTGAAACCTGATTCACGGGGTGAAGGCAGCAGCCCACCTACCCTTGTCCTCAGCAGCAATTAGGAGCCATGACGGAAACAGAAAGCAGAGGCGAACAATGTATGTCACAAGGAAATAAGAACATTGCACAACTAGAATAAATAATAATATTTTTTTTCTGGCTTTAATGAAACTCTATAGATATAAAAAGCTGGAGAAAGGGGATTTTTTTTCACAGACCTTAATTATAGCAGGGTTGTTAGTAAATTTACTGAATTGCAAATGTAAAATATTCTGATGGCCTTAGTAAAACCACATATTTAAGCCTTCTAAATGAACATTTCTGTTTTTTGAGTAATTTGTACCATCTGTGTCAAAATTCTGAGTCTAAAAAAAAAAGCAGTGGAACAAATGTTGGTTCCATAAAACAGTCCTAGTTCATTGTTGAAATTGTCACACATTAACATTGCAGGCCATCTGGGAAGACAAAAGCCTCTAACCAGATTGCGGAGATGATTTTATTGGTCTGGTATTAATCAGGATGTGGCATAATATTTAAGCAGAAAGGAGAGATGAGGTGAAGTGGAGCCCTCCATCCGCCCCAACTGTGCATGAGTTGTACCAAAGCCCTCTCACACTATGGTGCAGGGCATTTTTAAAACCGGTTTCATCATCGGAAACTGTAAATAAAAGGCAAGGTAACATTTCCAGTTTGGAAGCACGCACACAAAGCACAGAAATTTCATGGACTGGGGTGGCTGGCTCACAGGGAGGGAAAATTCTTGTTTGACAGGCTTTTGCAGGGCCATGCTGGAATTAAGCCGAAGGGAAGCCTTTATCACAGTGCTAAGTTGCTGCAGTCATGTCCAACTCTGCGACCCTAGGGACTGTAGCCCTCCAGGCTCTTCTGTCCATGGGATTCTCCAGGCAAGAATACTGGAGTGGGTTTTCATGCCCTTCTCCGGGGGATCTTCCCCACCCAGGGGTCAAACCTGCATCTCTTATGTCCCCTGCATTGTCAGGCGAGTTCTTTACCACTAGCGCCACCTGGGAAGCCCTAAAGATAATCATGTCCCACCTAGAACTCGCACAGAACATCGAATAAAAGACCCCATGCCCAGGATGGCCAGCAGCTCCCCATTCTCCTGTGTGTCCACTCTGAGGCTGGACAGGTCTGTGACGACACTGGGGCCACCTCCTGTGACTTGGGCCATCTGCCGCATCACGTTGGGGTGTGGATCCCTGGGCCTGTGGCAGACCCCAGTCCTGTCCTGTCCTTTCCTGGCTGGTGCCCAGGTGCAGTGCCAATCAGCTCGTAAGAGAAGGGCTCCACTGAGCACCCCACACGGGCCACTTAGGATGCACGGGGGCGGAGCAGAGGCATCGAGGTGGTAGTTCAGACTGTGCCGTGGCTTCTGCTGGCCTTTCCACTCAGTGGGTGAGTGTCCCGGGGGAGTGTGTGTGGCAGTCAAGAATCCGAAGTTCCCCCAGGGGGTTCCGCTTCCTCTCATGGCATGAGCATCTCACAGAGCTTTGGGACATGCTTGTGTTTAAAGAGAGTTTTTCTTACAACATGTCCTGTTTGCAGCCACCAGGTTAATGGAAGGAGCAGCACTGGCATCATAAGAGATTTTCAAGGGAAATTTTGGCTTTGCTCTAATTTTACCTTATGCACTGGTAGGATACAACACCACGCGCTATGGGATGTGACTTGTGTGAATGAAGACATCCAGCGGGCGTCCAGGCCACTGCTGGCCTGGGAGGAGGACCTGTGTCCTTGTGGCCTACTGGAGGCCAGAGAGCCACAGCTCCCAGGCTAGCCTGAGGCCGCAGGCCTGCCTGCCTGGAGCCGGAGCTGGGCTGGGCAGTGTGGCAAAGCTATGGAGGGAAGCAGGGAGTCTCGCTTCCTGTTGGGCTTACTTTGTCCTTTGCTCCTTGCCTATCAGGAGGTCATGAAGGGAGAACCTTCCCTTTCAGATGGGCGGTATCCACCTCGGCTCCAAATTCCAAGAATCCGTAAAGTCTTCTCTAGCACCCGTCCTGTTCTGGAGGGGAGAGAGACCCCTGGCCACAGGAAATGAGTTCAGTTTTCAGGAAAACTTATCTGAAACAGGGAGGGAAATGACAGAAGGGAATGCAAGGTGCAGGGTCCCCCGAGCTCAAGTAATTAGAGCATGACTGTCATGATTGTGGGATGCATCCAGAAGGCTCTCTTAAAATGGAGGCGAATCACTCTAATCTGGTGTGTAAAACACTTGAAGGCTCCCACTTGCCCCTGAAGAGAGGCCAGGAACCCCCCAGGCACTACGAGAGCTCGGCCCTCTCCCCCGGGCTCCCGCAGGAAGGGCCTTTCCCGCTCCTGTCCACAGGGCCCTTGCATCTGCTATTCCTAGTGCCTGGAGCTGCCCTTGCTTGCCACTTCTGTGAACCAGTGAGTTTCTTTCCTTCTATCAATGCCAACTCATAATCTTTAAAAACATAATCCTTGGGTTTCATAATACGCTGCACTTTTCCTTTGTTTACAAGTCACAGTTTTAATTAAATAACGTGTCACTACTGTTTGTGCCTTCCAATCTGAATGCAAGAAGATCCCCTATTTTTCCAATGAAAGGATGAGAGCATTTTTGGGAGGTCCTGCTTGCATGTGTAGACTTTTAAGGCAGTAGTCAGGATGGCTCAGTTCCTCTTTAAAACAGTGTGTATGTTGCAATACATCCTTGAAATCACATCTCGTACAAGACATCACATAGGGACACTTTTTCATTCTCCCGCGCTAGGAATCCCTTGCATGTAAACGCCCCGCGAGCACTTCCATCTCAGTGCCTTCACTATCAGAAGTCATGTTCTCAGGCCCCACCTCCAGCCACCTGTGGGATGCAGAACTGTTTGAAACTGTGAGGATGCTGACAAGAATTGTACCTAAAGCCAGGAACATCATTTGCTATCCATGTTCTCCATAGAACAACCACTTTCTGGATTGCTTTTTAAAGTACCCCTTAAAAAACTGCTTTCCAATGACATCCAGTACCTGCAATTTTGAGATCACACCCCTCCCCATGAATAAGAATAATTATGATTGTTCCATTTCTTTGTTTTTTCTTTTCACTGATTCCATATGGTGATTTCTATGAGCACCCAGAGCTAGCGATGATTAAAACCTGTAGAACATACAGGCATAATGTATCTTTCCTTTAAGTTCAAGCAGAAAGGAGAGAGCCAGCAATGTGATAGAAGACTTTGCAAACACCCGAGCACAAGGCAGCTCTCCATTTTTTTACAGGACAATTTTGGGAAAACTGTCCTTATATTCTGGCATGAAAGGTCATTCTCTATCCTCCCTGCTGTAGGCTATAAGCTTCACGAAGGCAGGCAGCTCCTGAATCCCAGGGCTGCCCAGGGAATGTGACAGCTCCTTGAGGGCTCAGAAACATTTGCAGAATAAAGGGTTGATTGAAAAGCAAGCTGTTTTGGAGCAGAGAACATGAGGTGGAGGGAGGGCTAGATGCAGTGTGGTCCTAGAGGTCGATATAGGTCTAGGTCGGGGACTGGCTGTCAGTGGAGAAGGGATTTGCCTCACAGAAGCGAGAGCAAGGGGATGCTGACATTCCAGAGGTAAGAGTGGGAGGTCTTTTATAAACATTTGCACACAAATGCATGCACAAGGACATGCACACACGAACATACCACACACACGGATACACAAGACATGAGTAGCCACGTAGACATACACACAGGGACACAGGCACTATACATGCAGACATACACACACCACACATACAGATGCACACATACACACCCAGCATCACTCACAGTCACACCCAGCATCACTCACAGTCACACTCAGGCATGCACACAGACACACAAATACTATGTATTCAGGCATACACACAGACACAAATAGACACGCAGACATACACAGGCATATATACATATAGAGACACAGACACATGTACATGTACACACAGAGGCACAGACAGACAGACAGACACACACACACACACACAAATGCTCCAAAAGGAGAGATTCCAGGCTGAACAGAAGCCTCCAGAAGATGGGGGAAGGGACGGGACTGGAAGGGGCGCCCCTGCCTTTGGCCGAAGTTCTTATCCTCGGGCCTGACCAGGTAATGAGCGCAGACAGGCGCTCTCCTGATAATTCCCTCCTTGTTAGACATTGTTGTTAGCTCGCTAATGTCTTCCACTTAAGTAATAGCCACTGAGGTGTGGGGCTTCCTGGTGCCTAATGGCCCGGGGTGTCGCTGAGGGCCATTAATCCTGCTGGCCATTAATCCCAGGAAATGCCCAGGGTCATTACAGGCTGTGTGGCTCTCAACGAGCAGTCTCCCCACAAGGGGTGCCTCCAGACCACTGGAATGACCCTCTGATGAGGATGAGCGCCTGGGCAGTCGGGGGTGTCTGGTATTGGTGTGTGTGTGTGTGTGTGTACGTGCAAGGTGCACACACACATAAGAGCGACCACAGCCCAAACAGGGAGATGGAGACAGGCACCCCTGGTCCCTGGGCACAGCCCTGGGATGGTGGAACGGCTGCGTCTGGAGGTCTGGGACAGGAAGAATCAACCAGAAAAGGGTTCTGGGTAGCCTGTCCCTTCTGGGGTGTCAGGGAGAACGGGCTCAGTCTCCCAGCTATAGTGAAAGGCTAGAGGGCAGAGGAGGGACGTGGCCCCAGGGCGGGGTTGGACGGCAGTCCCGGAGGGGCCCGAGCTAAGCAGCAGTGTCCTGCTGTCTGTCCTGTGATCCGGCTGTCCTGTTGTCCCTGTCCCGTCGCCTCCTCTCTCCTCCTGGCCGAAGCCTCCACTGCCCTGCGACCTCTGCCTTCTGGGTTTTATCTAAGAACACAAGCTCTGGAGTCAGACCTCCTGGGTTCAAGTCTTGGCTTTGCTGGATCCAATCTGTGTGACCATCTCTTAAGCTTCAGTTTTGTTTTTTTTCCATAAAATGAGAAAAACAACCGGGTCGTTATGAGGCTTAAGTGTAATAACGTGGGAGAGTGCCTGGCACCAGGAAGAGCCGTAAATATTCCCTCCTCCTCCTCTTCTTACTTTATGATCGTTTTCGTTACACTCTCTGTATGTCTCCTGACCTCTGCGCCCTGACTGTGAAGCGCTCCTTGGGCGCATGTCACCTCCTCCACGGAGAGGCTGTGCCCGGTCATTACTCACTCTGCAGAAAACGCACACCCGTTGGCTCGAGCGGCTTGCCCTCTGACCACCGCCGGCCACCCGCAGGGGCTGTCTTCGGGGCAAGGGCCAGCTCTGGCTGTGACCCTAATGGCAGGTAGTCCTCCGGCCGGCCTCGGGGTCGTGGGCACGGCAGGTGTCCAGTTCTGCCCCGCGGGAAGGCCCTCCCGGCTCACTGCCCCGGTGACCGCCCTGCAGGCAGCACCGGGGCTTACCTGGCACCAGGTCAGCTGAAGCCTGCGATGCCGCCCTGGTCGGGACCCAGCCTCCGCTCTCCAGATAGATGTAGACCCGACGGCCGGAGCTGGGTTTCCAGCGCAGCCCTCCGAAGCCGAGCAGGCGCCCTGCCCATGGTGACACCTGCTCACACTGCTCACACGAAGATGACTCAGTGAAAGGCAGAACCTGCCGCTCCCGGGAGGGCAGATGGTGACGGGGCGCCAGAGCACCGACAGCCATCAGAGTGTGGCTACAGACGGAGGAATCAGATTCGGTTAAAGTTTTCTAGAATCCCTCAATTATCTGGCTTGTTTCTATCTTTGATTTCAAAAGCCCTGCTCGGGGCTGATCCCACCAGGACGCCATGCCTGGCCAGGGCAGCCCCGAACCCCCAAGGCCACTGTCATCGCTCAAGCCCCGCACAGCTCCTCACCCACAGGAGCAGCCCGTTTCCTTCTGGGCTCACGGACGTGCCTTAGCTAGGGTGCCCTCTGCTCTGGACCACTGTCCTGAAGCTCCAGAGAGCAGGCAGCCGTGTCTGCCACCTCCAAGGTCTGGCCGAGGGTGTCACTCCGGGGTGGGGGAGCGCAGTGCTCGGGGAAGGACTCCCGGCCCCACCCACCGAAGAACCCAGCCACAAAGAAATGTCACCGCTGCCGCACAAAAGTGTGGTATTATCAGCCCCATGCAACCGGCAAGTGGATTAAAATGCCATTAACACAGCAAATTAAGCTTACAGTGAAGTAAACAGAAATTAAATCAATAACCAGCACAGGGGACAGCTGCCTTTTCCCAAATGGTCCCCCCGGGATTGGGGCCGCTGGGTGCGTGGGGGGTGGGGTAGAGGCTGCTGGATGGGGAGGGGCGAGGCGTGAGGTGGGGGTGCCGTTGTCCAGGCGCTGAAGAGTAGGTGCTGCGGGGCCCAGGCCAAGCGCTGTGCCCCTCGTGGGCTTTCCTGTGTCCCCCAGGTGCAGTCCCCATTATTTGCCCCACTCCTGAGCTTGGGAAAAGGCTGTTGAAGCACACCCTCCCTCCCTCCCCACACCCCTCCCTTCTTCCCACCCCTGCCAGGACCCCAATGCAAAAAGTAACTTGGTCCATGCAGTTCTTGGTCCATGCAGAGGATGACCCACTCTCTGGCTTAAAGTGGATAACTTGTCCAGGCTTGTCTCAGGGCAGAACCATGTCCCCACCCAGCATCTGATTCATGGATGCTCAGCTGACCGTTTGTGCCAAGAAGCAGCCCAAGGACTTCGTCTGGAACTTTCTGAAGTGCCGTCCTGTCCTGAGGGGCTGCTATGCTGACAGGAGGCAGATCTGGGGCTATAGCAGGCCATCTTGCCGCTCAGTTTGGCTGAGAGAGTAGTCACGCAGAGCTAAGGAGCCAGAGGCTGGAGGTGAGTACCTGGATCCAGCCATGCCTGAAGCTATACCAGGTCCACTCCTGGACTTTTCAGGAACCTGAAACTTCCTGCCCTCCACCCTTTTATTTCCAGTTTAAATTGCGATTTGGTCATTTGCAACTAAGAGTCCAACTTGAAAACCGAGGATATTTCTTCCTGAAAAAAAAAAAAGAAGAAATCCATTAACCAAACACTTCTCAAGGACCAGTCAGCGTGTGGTCAGACGGCAAAATGAATGGTGGTATCTCTTGGTCCCCTCCCCTCCCACCAGGTCTCGGCCTCTACCTCATCTGCCTCTGTGTGCAGGGAAGGCGTCCTCTGTGGACACGAGAAGGGGCAGCAAAGAAGGGGTGCAGACAGTGTGAAGCCTTCCCAGCTCTTTTCCTGCTCTTGCCATGTGATGCCCCTGGATGGAGGCCTGAATGTACCTGGACTGGGAACCCAGAGACCTGGTTCCAGGGGGTTCTCTGTGCACCATTCCTGTGTCCATAGGTCAGTTTGCTTTCTCTGGAAATCATTTCCTCATCCATCCCACTGGGTCCTGGGTTGCAATCTGCTGGCCTGAGCAGCTGTCCAGCTGTGGAGCAGTCATCCATCCATCTGCTGCAGCCCTCTGCTGGGGGAGGTGGGCTCTGTGTGGGGCTTAGGGGCCCTAGATCTTGTCTCAGTCTCTTCCCTTTTGAGATTCTGGCTTAAAATGTCTGGAGCAGAAGAATAATCTTTGAAGACTGTTTTATTCCTGTCATGGGTGACACGGAGATGGATGCTTACTCTTCTCCCTCTCCAGTCCCTCCCTCACCTGTCCTACGTCAGAGCCTCTGAAGATCCAGGACAGGGGATGGGACAGTGTGTTCTCCTGGCAGCTCCTACCCCATCAGCAGGACTCAGTTCCCAATCTGGGTAGGTACCTGGCTCTTCTGCGCTCCTGCGGCCCCCCAGGTTTCCCCCTGTCCAGCACAGCCATGCTGCTTTGTAACTGGCAATTCCCATCTCTGTTCCCCTTCTGGCCTGTGGGGTCTTGGAGGGGAGAACCAAAGCTGTCGGTTGCTTTGCCCCAGCACAGAGCCCAGGTATGGCACAGAGCAGGCCGAGAGAATGAGTGAATGAATGAGGCCCTGCAGTAGATGCTTCTCCAAGGCTGCGGTCATGGCCTCTGACCTGCCTTTAGGATGTTTCCATCAAGGCTTGTCACATCAGTGACTCCAACATGAGGCTCTCAGGGGTCAGGGCCTCCCTGTGGGACCTCTGACCCCATCCTTGCCTCTCATTCCGTTTTCTCTTTTCTAAAGGAGACCTCCTTGGCCCCTATGCTGCCTAGGGTGAGGCTGCTAAAGGGCCTGTGGAACAGGGGGGGCTGTAGTTCCAGGCAATGAGGAGGAGCTGCCGTGTGGAATCATGTTTAGGGGGCAGGGTGAACCACGGCACGCTTTTCATTTTGCCCAGTTATTGATTCTCCAAAGATGCTTCTATAAATGCTTCATGTAGATGGAGGGGTGTATCAGTTGCTCATTACAAAGGTGATTATTCTTCCTACTCTATGGGGAGGTATGCGGGAAGCACCCACTGCTTCCTGCCCCATGAGTCGAAGACCCTCCTGCCCTCATAGCATGCCTTTCTGGTCAGTGGTCACCAAGGCCCCTGGCAGCCTGACACCCTGAGTCTGGACACCCCTCCATGGAGGGGAACCCATTGGGCATCCCTCCCCAAAGTCGTGCTCCTGGCATTGACCCCTGGCTGGGCCCAACAATGAAGATTTTAAAATTCCTCTGTTGATTTTTCCCCTCTTCCTCCCTTAGGCTCCAAATCCAATTCTAGCTCCTGGCACACTGGTAGAATTAAAGGATTAAGAGCTACCCAGGTCTTATCCCGATATGAAAAGATCTCACCGAGAGTCTCATAGTTCAGCGTCCAAAGCCAGGGCAATCATTCCCGCCTGCACTGGGTATTGTTGTGAAAGCCTCCCTGGAACCACCTTTTGAGCTCCTGGCTGAGGCATCACTGTTTCACTTATCTCTTAAGACCCCGCTCATAATTGCTCAATGTCCGACAAGCAGAGAGGACTCCAGGCATTATCTGTTAAGGGCCCTCTAATCCAGTTCATAAGGACAGAGTGGTAATCAGGACACCACAGAATCCTTCTAAAGTCAACGCGGAATTTCACATGAGCCCTGAGCCGCTGTCTGGAGAGCCCCAGGGGCAAACACAGGTGGCCCCTGGAAGGGCCACGGGGATTTGAGGGTACAGCTGGGGGCCGATCAGACAAGAACAACTTGTGAAAGAAAAGGACTTTGTCTAGAAAAGCAAAAGGGTTTTTTTTTTTCTTCAGTGGGGGCTGGGTGGACATGTGACAGCTGCATGTGTGTGTGTGCATGTGTGTGTGTGCATGTGTGTATGTGCACACGGTAAGTGTGTGTGGGCTTCCTGCACAAAATTCGCAGGTCAGCCCAGGCCATGAAGGGCCAGTGGCAGAGCCATGCCTCTGACAGGCGAGAGCATGCAGAGGCTCCGGTGAATCAGAGACCGCGTTTTCTCAGGCCCACGGGGAGCTTCCTGACAAATGCTGTTGCTCTTGGGATGGGGGGGCAAGGCAGCGTGCCACTCCATATGGGCGCAGCTCGATCTGTCAGTTGACTGTCGCCCTTCATGGGACACCGGCGCGTTGCTCTGACTGATGGAGCCTCTGTGGGGACGTCACAGAGGCTATGCAGGTGTGAGCTCAGATGCCACCAGTTCTTCTACCTGAGCTGACAAATGGAGCTCCCTTCCCCTCACACGCTAGGAAAGATGGCTTTAAAATGGCTCTGAGAACTAAGCCGGGCCTCCTCTTCTTTTTCCTAGGGCCTCCGCAGCTAGACCCCAGGGTTGCACTGCGCTCTCTTAACCCTTCCCCACCGTGAGCAAGCAGGAGTGACCCCCAGAATTGCACCCCCATCTCCGCCCTCCCCAGGCCACCTGGCAGCCTGAGCTGGTCCAGAGCCTCTGTCCCCAAAGCCTCCACCTGCCGGAGGCAGGACAGAGCTGACAGCCATGCTCTGAGGATGAGTGAGCATTTTGGGCTGCAGCAGCCTTGGATTCCAGACGGCAAGTGAAAAAGGGCTAACTGGTGTTTCGGGGTCCTGGTTAAGCAACCCCCTGAGACAAAGGTGCAGTGTAAGTGTTTTTATTTGGGAGGGAGGGGGGTGTGAAAGACGGGAAGAGGCTGCTAAGCAAGGTCCCATGGGAGCTCAGGAGGTACTATGACACAAGCTTTGGAATATTCCCACCTGGGAGGAAGCTGGGATGTTTGTGCGTCCAATCCCATCAGCTCCTGCATAAGGCCTGCTCGCAGGATGTTAGTTACCTGGGCTGTGAGGGCAAAGGGTCTTCCAAGGCTTTGGAGGCGCCCTCAGGGACAGTGAGGTGGAACCTCTGTGTCTGGTCCTGGCAGATGTGCTGGGAGGCTAAGGTCTGAGAGAGGCAGCAGCCAGCATCAGCCCCACTGGGCTTGCCTAGGGCTCACTTCCCGGCCAGGTTAATCAAGGTGATGGGACAAGGGAAATTTGAGTGTCCCAAGGCTGTGATTCTTTGCTGACTAGCTTTTAGTTAACTACTGTGGGAGTTTCTAAACAGTTGGTCTCCTAGGACCTGAGCTTTCCTGCTGCCTGGGTAAGACTCTACCATCTCCCGCTCCTCCCCAGGCAAGCATGGTCCCCACCCTCCACCCACTAACCTAGGGCAGTTGCATTTTTGGAGCAGGCCACGGAGCATGGGCTTCACTGTCCATTCCTGAGCTGAGCTGTGACAATGAGCCACCTCGGGGCCTTTCTCTCTCCACCTGGAAAGTGGGCACCTTGTAGACAAGCAAGTGGGAAAGCTGGAATGATCCATAGCATTGGAATAGATTGGGGAACATGATTGTCAGCTCATTTATCTTAATATAGATATAGATGGATGCATGTAAAAATATTTATAAATCTGTGTGTATGCTGGGGTTATTATAATATACACACATACATTTTCTTGTTTTGTCAGCCAAAAGGGTCAAGAAGTAATGACAGCCCAGAAAAAACTAGCACATCAGCACTCAGACCTTGGTTTCTATTACCATTCTCAGAGATAGGAACCACGGCTCTTGGAGAAATTGCCAATTCTAGGACTGAAATAGGAAATATACAGGATGAGATTGAAGCATCTTCTAGTGTCAGAAAATAAGAAAGCTTTCAATCTACACAGATGTGCATGATAGGGGCTGAGTGTCACAAGGATACAGGAGCCAACTGAAAGAACTCCTAAAGGCCAAAGCTGGAACAATCTGACCCACAAAATAGATAATGTAGCATTGGATTATAACCCAAAGAATAAAATACAAATCCATGTGTCCATTTGGACATAGATAAACAATTGAATTAAACAAACAAATGGAGAGAGTAGACATCACCTAAACAAAAGAATTCCCAATCATTTATGTAGATTATTCACCCTCAGTCAGGTAGGTTAAAATTCACTTTCCTTAAGCATGAGCTGCACATAGTGAATTTGTTCCAAAGTACACAGTATAGAAAGAGGGGATAAGAAAGAATAACCTTACAGTGGAGAAACCTGGCCTTAGCCAGATGATCAAGATCAACATCAACAGTGATAAGTGGTGTTGACGGTACGATGGGATCGGCTGTGATAAAAGACAATACTTTATCTCTGTAGTCTTCCTCCCCAGAACCCATAATTTCAGTCTCAGCACGAGAAAAACATCAGACAAACCCAAATTGAGGAACATTTTACAAAATAACTGATCAGTGACCAAAATAACCTCAAGCCTATCAAGGTCATTAAAAACAAGGAAAGCTGGAGAAACCGTTAAGAGTCCAGAAGGTCCTCAGGAGACGTGATGACCAAATGGAGGGGATCCACGTCACTTGAGTGGCTGGAGAAGCCTTTTGAGCTAGAGGGATTCAGTTGGCGGCAGCTTCTGCAACCAGCTGGGTTAAGACCATCCCCCGAGACAGGGCGTTTGATGGAGCAGCTGTGGTTTGGCCGGGCCATCAGCTCTAGCCTCTTCCTTGCTGGGCCTTTCCCTACAGCCCAGGCCCCAAGGATCCCTTGTCATTTCTTCTACTCGTTCTTGGGAAAACTGGGCAAGAGAGGAGTTTTGATGATGTGAGGATGCAGTGATGTGTTTTAATGCACTGTTTCCTGGGGACCTGGAATGAAAATTTTAACAGCTCAGAAGCTGTGCACTGAAAGTGCCTCTACTGTGGGTTCTCAGAAGGGTATTCCAACTAAATTGAAGAAATAAATATGCATCTTCCTCGTTTTTGTTGAGCAATCACCGCACAGAGCCCGAATCCTTAAGTGGCAGTGTGCTCCTCCGCAGAAAAAGCAGCCATCTCCAAGGGGCCTGGCTGTGCAACCTTTCAGCTCCGTCTGTGCCCTGTGGCTGTCAGGCCACGTGCCTCACAGGACCTGCCTAGAGCTGACCTGATGTACCAAACCAGGGAACAACCCAGCAATGGAAAGAGAGAAAATTGTGGGAGAAAAATCCACAAAAGAAAATGTCTACAGCGTATGTCATCAGTGTCTCAGTGCACAAAGGGTCCACATACAAGCAAACCCTTGTGCTTGGGCAGGTCCTTCCTGAGAAGGAATGGAGGGAGCTGGATCTGCAGTGCCCTGACATCAGTCAGAGTGGGCTCTGCGGGTTGTGCCATCTCCTCTCCACCTCTCCCTGCCCACATCTGGGTACCCAGGTCCTGAGAGGTCTGGTGCAGGGGAACCACTCACCTCACATTGCATCTAAATGGGTCAGACCCAGGACCCCTGGCGTCTGACATTTATTCCACTGGCCCCTCATGCAGCTGTATTTCCCTGGTACCCGGCATGAGCTTGGTTTCAGCCTTTCTCCAGATCCCTGCAGAAACACTTCCAGGACGGCCCCGTGGTGGTGTTTAATGAATGGAAACGTTCCCTCACAAACAGAAAGAAAAAAACCTACACCAATCCCCAAACCTGTTAGTTGGAAAATATTCCAAGATCAACACATTTTAATTCACTAATTAATACAGCTAAAAGGCATTTTTCATATTAGACTTATTAAAATCACTTGTATTTAAGTGTTTTTGAACTCATATTTTCCGATGCTGTGCGTTTTTCTAAAGTGTTCTAGTCATGTTATGCAAATGCCTATTTAAATTACCAGGGGTATTTGTTTTCTATTTCTACTCTGTAAAACATAATTTTAATACAAGTTATTTGTGAAATGCACATTGGAAAAAAGAAAATAAGATTTGAGATGGCATTTCTATGATAATTTTATTGCAAATGTTGACCATGTTTTTGTATTTGTCTGCAAAAGGTAATGCAAAATATACATAAGACATATTTCTGGGATTTATTGTTGTATGTGACTAAATTAGTAAAGGAAAATGTGCTTCATTTTTGAATCCAAGGCAGGGCAGTCCATCACCCCGTGAAGCATGTTTTAGAGGGAACAGTCACGGCCACATAGCAGGCTGAACTCTACACCATCACAGAGAGAAAATTTGCTCTTGCTCTGTGCTTAAACAAGATTTTCTGACACCTGTGTGCTGCCAGACATGACATTTGAGGCAGAAACACAAGCCAATGCCGAGGACAGGGAGACTCAGCTTGAAGGACAGGAATGCTGAGTGAAAAGCATGCCCAGGGCTCTCTGCAGTGACAAAGTGGCAAATGCTGGGGGCTAGGCTCCAGCATGGGAGAGAGCCTTGGGAGAGGACCCTGGGCGGTGGTGGGGGAGTGGAGGGTGGGTCTTCCACTACAGATTTATCCAAGATGTGTAGACTTTCTCCCCCCAGCACCTTTACGGCGCATGTGTGATACAGACAGAGTAAGATGGCTAGAGGCAAAAGACAAAACTGAGAGAGGGAACTCTATTGAAACTAGATATTAATGCTATTTCTGAGCTTCCTAGCAGCCAAAGCAAAAAAGGAAAACATAATGAGTTCAATGTCTTTCACTGTCCTGTCAAAGGATACCTACCTCTTAGAGGAGATACCTATCCCTTAGTCTTCCAATCTCAGATGAAGACATGGCCCTCCTGCATTCCACCTCCTACTGCCAAAGGAAATCAGAAACATAGCAAGCTCTGAACCCCAACAGTGAGTTTACAGGGGATGCGGAAATGCCCTTAGGAAGAGTGACTGGATTCAAATGAAGGGTGCGGTGGTCAGTCACAGCTCCTGTTTCTGTGTTAAGGTGGGGGGCACCTGTAAGAGAATGAGACTTCATCTCCAACCCCCCAACCCTGTCCTACAGGGCAGGCATTGCTCACTCTTATGTGGCTAGCCCAGGTCTGGATTTCTCCCCAGGCTCCCTTGAGACCCAGGGAAGGAGGCTGCCATCCTGAGAGCTGGCTGGGGCACAGGGCTGGCGAGGGGAGTGCTGCAGGGCACACGAGCTGGCGGGGACTTCATTTCAGTCAGTGTTTGTTCCTTTGGGTGCTATACAAATCAGGGAAGGGAAACACAAACTACCCACCTGCCATGTGGGATAACCCCTCCACTGGTACCTGCGGAGAGAGGCCTGGAGAAGGGGCTCCCAGCAACTCCTGAGCACACACCGCAGGCTTCGTCCCCAGGGAACACAGTGCACGTCTCTTGTCAGGACCCGACAGTGGGTGCCGTCAGGGCCAGAGAGCTGAGATCTCAGCCAACTTGTGTTCAAATCAAAGCTGTGTGACTCTGGGCCAGGCCTTCCGCACCCCGAGTTCTGTCTCCTCACCCCAAAACACGGAGAAGACAAAACCAGCCACGCAGAGCCGTGGTAAAGCTGGCATTGTAAGGAATGTGTGCAGAATGCCGTCTCACAGAGAGTGCTGAGGGCCCTCGAAGACCTCGACGACAGTGACAATGAGAGAGGGTGTGGGTGGCCTTGAAGAGCTCCAAGTACATGAGTACAAGCTCTGTGTACATGAGGCTGTTAATCTGGACAGTAATCCTAGGAGGTGAAAGATGACTGTTACCATTCCCACTTCATGTAAGAGGGATTGGCTCAGAGAGGTTCAGTGACTTCACAGTGATGCACAGCATGTCAAGGGTGGGGCTGGGATGAGGTCAAATACCCTGAGTCTCATTCAATGTTCCCTTCGCCCCCGAGGGCTGGGGAAGTGTCTCATCCAATCGCTGGGCAGGACCAGGCCTTGGCAGGACTACGAGTGCTCAGCCAGACACAGGCCACGTGCTTGGAGGTGGGGGTGGGTCACTTTCCACCTTCCCTGATTCTCCCTTTCCCCTGGTGCCATTGGAGCTGGATTAATTAGCTAAAGCCTGTGACTCCGTATCTACAAAGGGGAGTGAGAGGTCCCCAGTTGGGTTTCCCCGCACTCCCCAACTTTGAGTGCTTCTTGCTGCTCAGGCTGGTGAGCAGGCGATGCCCACCTGAGGCCTAGGAGCCCGCGGATTTCCTTTCTCGGAGTGGGGGCCGCGCTGTGTTGAGTCACTCAAAGGGGCACGTGCAGCCTTCCCCCCCGGATAGACCTGTTCAGAGGGCCATTGCTGGGGAGCCTGTGGCTGGAGAGCCAGCCGCCCTGGCGGCCACGTGCAGAGACCAGACCAAAGGCCTGGACTGGGAGGTGAGGAGCCGTGACAAACATTTTAATGTCTGAGGCCTTTGGATGCATCGATAAGCTCGGATCTTCTCCCCAGAAATTTTAAAACAGAGTCCCTGATTCTGGGGGCGTGGAAAGCCCTCAGGTGGGGTTTGCTAAGTGTCACTGCTCCCCAGGGTGGGTGCCCTTCACAGCCCGAAGAAGAGGCTTCCTCGCGGGCCAGGCCCACTGGGAGTCAGCCCTCAGGTCTCCCCTCACATCCTCGCTCTGGGCGGCTGTCCTCTCCCACGTCTGAGCCGGGTCTCAGCGGAAGGCGGAGCCGCCGGCCGCCTGGCTGCTTCCCTGCCGGGGCTGGGTGCGGCATCCATGCAGCTCCGCGGCTGGGGCTGCAGACACCATATAGGGCGTCAGCAAAGTCCCCAGGCTCACCCAGAGGAACACGCCTGCCCTCCAGGGAGGTTTCCAACCCAAGTCTCCGGATGTTTACTGAGCTCCTTCTCCAGGTCCAGCTCTGAAAGGCGCTCGGGGTCCAATGGGGACTGAGGCAGATGCTGGCCAGGGCTAAGGGGCTCGCAGGCTGGAGGCGAAGAAGGACACCACATAAATGGTCACAAATTAGTGATCAGAGCTGGCAAAGTGATGCAGAGGAGAGACAGGTCAGTGAGGTCCTCCCCTCAGTGCTGCACAAAAGGTTCTCTGGAGAAATCGGGCCTGAAAGGGGGTTGTGGGGTGCTCACCCATCTGATTCACAGTTGATGAGTAAGCTCCCACCATGAACCAGGAGCTGGGTGAGGGGCTGGGTGGACACAGCTGACCAAACCTGGCAGGACTACTCTTCCCTGGGAGATCACGGTCAAGGCGAGGGTAGAGGGAGGCAGGCCAGGAATGGACAAAACAATGCCATAGTTTTGGGGGTGATGATTAGTGTAATGAAGAAAATGAAATAGCGGATGAGGTAGGGCACTACTGGTGGGACCTACAACTGAGGGGATAAGGAAGGTCTCTTTGAGGAAGCAGCGCAGAAGCAGTGACTGAATGAGGTGAGAAGCCAGCTGGTGAGTTGGGAGAGCAGCCTGGCAGATAGAAGAGCAAGTGCAAAGGCCCTGTGGCAGGGAGGAAGCAGGAGTGTGAAAGAGCACATGGAGGCCTGTATGCCTGGAGCATGCAGGGGAGAGGGGCGCGAGAGGAGGGGTCTGCAAGGCCAGGGGTCTGCAGCGCAGTGAGGAGCCACCAGAGGGGTTAAGAGAAGACTGACATGATTTGCCTGTGCTAAAAATAAACCCCTCTCCACTGTGCAAGATGATACAGCAATTCCTCAAAAAAAAAGAAGAAAACAAACATACAATTACCATACGATCCAACAATTCCATTTCTGGGTATGTATTCAAAAGAACTGAAAGCATGGTATCAGATATTTGTACACCTTATAGCAGTATTGTACACCTTTATAGCAGTATTATTCACAATATCCAAAAGATGGAGGCAATCCAAGTGTCCATCAACAGATGAATGGATAAACCAATGTGTTATATACATTCAGTGGAGTATTATTCAGCATTAAAACGGAAGGTAATTCTGACATGCTATAACAGAGTGAAGATATTATGCTAAGCGAAAGAAGCCATTCACTAAAGGACAAATATTATATGATTCTGTATATATGAGGTTCCTAGACATTTATGGAGACAGAATGGTATTTGCCAGAGGCTGGGGAGCAGAGGGAAAGGGGGGTTATTATGTAATTACTGCAGTGTCAGTTTTGCAAGATGAAAGAATTCTGGAGATGATGGTAGTGAGGGTTACACAACAATGTAAATGCACTGACACTGGTCTATACACTGAAAAATGGCTAAAATGGTAACGTTTATTTTATGTGTATTTTACGCACCAAAAATCCTTCTGGTGGCTATGTAGAAGGAAGCAGGGAGCCAGCCCAGGTCAGGGCTAACGAAGGCTTGGATGAGGGTGGAAGAAGTGAAGATGAAAGGAAAAGCGGCCTGACTGGAGGTGTACTGGGGAGCTGGCAGTGCCAGGACTTCCTGACACAGGCTGTGCAGCGTGAAGGGAGCGAGGGATGGAGGGCGTCCTGGGTTTCCGGACTGAGGAATTCACCCAAACAGTCTGCTCCGGAGCAGTTTGCAGAGACTGGTTAAGGTGAGAGCAAAATCTGAACCAAGGCCTCCTACAGACATGACTTTGAGGGACCCCACAGGGGAAGAAGCCCTGGAGCCTGTAGGAAGTAGTTTTCAGGGCCAGGGCAAAGTTTAATGGATGGTGTGAAGTTGGATCTGGTCCTGTAAGAGTGGAACACAAACACAGATGAAAAGAAGTTGGGAAGGTGGAGGTAGGGAAGGGCTGAAGACAGGTGGGTTGTCTGCCTGGCATGGATTTTAGGGAATAATAATGTGCTGATAGGGATGACCTAGGCTTTCTGCCCAGGTCCTGAATGCCCAAGTGAAGAGTCCAGACGTTATTCAATAAACACAGCTTTGACTGGTTCCTACGGAACAGAAGGGAGAGAGAGAAGTCCAGGTGAGGCTGGCTATTATCAGGACATGGCTTGCCTGAGCATCCAGGTCCCCCAGGCTCTGAACACAGTCCTGGGATGCCTCAGTGTAGGTGGCAAGATGTGGGCCACTTCCATTCCATCCTGGAGATGGAAGATCCTAGAATAGATTGAGGCCTGTGAGCCATCTTCTTCCTCCTTACCTAGCCTGCTCGTGTCTACCCAGCCTCTCCCCATTGTTCACGGAGCTCCAGACACATTGACCTTTCTGCTGGTCTGCAAACTCATGTGCTTTTTTTCAGACTCCAGGGCCTTTGCACTTGCTCTTCCCTCTTCCCTTTGCCAGCAAGGCTTTCCCACCAACTATTCACTTGGCTCCTTTTCATCATTCAAGTCTCTGTTCAAATACCTCCTCCTTTAGGAGGCCTCCCTGACTCTGCTCTCCAAAGCCTCCCCATCCCATCCCAGTTTCACCTTCCTTCAGGTTCTTGTCACTAAAGTGAACCTGCTTGTTTTTTTGTTAATTGCCTGTCTCCTACCTCTATCCCAAGTAGAAAGGAAGCCTCAGAACCTGAGACCTTGTCCATCTTGGTTACATGTCCTTGTGTTTTCAGGACTAAAACGGTGCCCTGTGAAGTGAATACCATCAGTATTTGCTGAAGTGAATGAATATTTTAGGGGCTGTCAGTACAACTGGAGATCTAACAGGCCCAGGGTGATCCCCGGGGACCCAGGATCCCAGATACCACCCCACCCCACCCAGGAGAGTTTCTGCTTTGTTCTCCCTTGGGCTTTCGGCAGCAGGAAGGCCACGGGTGTTCTGGGTTTGGTTTTTGTAATTGGTTTGATATGATCATGAAAAGTATCTAGAAATTGGACAGCTGGAAATGTTTTTCCTCCCATTTATTACTTAAAACAGCCTTAGAGTTTGAGGTTGTTTTTAAAATCAGATTCTCCTCACTGAAAAAATAAAAAAATCTAAAAAAATACCACAAGCCCACTCTTGCATATTTTTGAAGAGACCCCACAAGGTCATGACAAGGCCTCTGCTTGTGGGGGCAGGGCTCCTCCGTGCTCCAGACAAGAGCCGGGAAGCGTCCAGAGCTGGGGCTTAGCCATCCTGCCGCTGTCGTATCAGGAGGAGAAGATAAATTAAGATGAGTGTATTGCACAGTTAGACATTAACCACGACAGTGAAAAAGTATTGTGAATGTTAAAATGGCCCAGACTAAAATATACTGAGGTTAAAATACAGGGTAACTTTACAAATCACTAATAATTTCTTTGGCTTTCACTGCAATAACATTGATTTAATTCATTAGATTCCTTTCTAAATCTATATTTCAGTTTTAGAGTTGTCAGTTTCTGTTAATGACAATTTTGCCCCATCTGTTCCAACATGAAAATGAGGCTCCTTGCAGCAGACAAGATAGATCTTCAAG
Organism: Odocoileus virginianus; assembly: GCF_023699985.2. Lineage (NCBI taxonomy): Eukaryota > Metazoa > Chordata > Mammalia > Artiodactyla > Cervidae > Odocoileus > Odocoileus virginianus. Next base: position 20,493,447 of record NC_069693.1, on the reverse strand, counting down.
AGTTTAAGAAGGAGAAGTCTTAAAGGTATTTCACTCAGATTAGGCCCCGTTTGATGATTCACACTCAAAATGAAGCTACCCACAAAAAAAACTTTGTGTGGACACCGGAGGAATGGTGAATGCCCTCCCCCAACAGCATCCACTGCCTTGCCTGCCTGCCGGTGGCTGCCCTCAAGTCAGATGGGCCCACTGTGTTGTCATTGGCTTGTATGTTGGAGGGGAATATTCAAAACATTTCCACTCATTCTTCTTCCTCTTTTTTTTAATGACAGAGCAATAATTCTGGGTGTCAGCATATCAGAATTCCAGCGGCTGTGATTAGAATGAAAATGTGTTGCTGTAAGTTGGCCATTCAAATCGTCATATTACAGTAAGTTGTTTCCGTAAGCCCGGTGAGCTTCTGCCTGCTGAGGGGCAGTGTCTGGCTTCCCAGCTCTGTGAGAAACATCTTTGACAATCCCCTCTAGCCCACCAGCCTACTCCTCTGTCAGTCTCCTGAAACCATGGGTGAGTGTGTCCAAATCTGGAACCAGATGAAAGCATTGGAGGGCCCGGTGCAGGCTGGACACAGTCCTCTTCCCAGAATGTGAGAGTACTCGGATTCCCTGAAGAGGATGGGCATTGCCTGGTCTCAAATAGGGAGTCGTTTCTGAGCCTCAGGCATGGCTGCATGTTTGGGGGGCAGGGAGATGTTCCACTCATTATCAATCATGGAAAAATAAACCCACCCATTAAAGAAGACACATGACCCAAGGAACCAGGGATTTTTAAAATTTGAAAACTTTCTGGAAAAACATGCAGGCATTAAAACATATATGGAATTAAGCTGGATCCTCAGAGTTAATATTCATCATATGTATTTACATTCAACTCAACTCCAACAAGTTGAGTACTGCACGGCAGCATGGGGAAAGAGGAGATTGTCTCTCGCATGGGCTGACGTTAAGTTGAGTTACTGTTCTGCTGTAGACTTCTCTGTAAAGTCTAAAGACAGTTGAGAAAATCAGACTGAAAATTCTCCTTGTGGATATGCCTTCTAATTTCGAATACAAATTAGTGAAATTTTCACATTTCAGATGTCACACCTTGAGCAAATTAAAAATCAACAAAAATACTAAGGTTCTATGTTACCTGCTCAAGTGTACAGAATGTATAAAAACTTTAATCAAACACTTGGGTTTGCTCAGTTTCAAATTGTGTTAGTTTAATAGTTTCTTTTCTGCTGTTTATATTAATGACATATTCCCATCTAAATATATTGCCATGCTGAAAAGCCATCACAACATTTCTAAGGTTGAATGAATGCAGTTGTATTCATGGTTTTTTAATAAAAAGATCTCTTTCTATTAAGTCCCCTCTTTTTTTTTTTCCTCCAAAGATCGAGGCTCGCTACTGTGTGTGCAGAGGCTCGGGAAGCGATATAAATACACATCGGTAGCACCTCATTTAGTGCGCAAATGCCTGCTCTCTAGCCACGGAGAGCTGAGGAACCACCGCCTTCTCTCACATGTCCCAGCTGAGGATGAGGCCATGGAGGGTCTGGTGGAAACGCAAATTGCTTTTTGTAAGCATCGACTGAAGATCTCATCACTTGGGAAAATGTCTTAATTTGCTCTTCTCGGCAAAGCAGTAGCATAAACTCCTGATTCAGTGGGTGCGGCCCCCGCCTCGTCTAGATGTGTGAAGGATGTGCGAGGGGACAGAGCAGGGCGAGTGTAGGACCAGCAGGGTCGCTGGTTGCCCTCTTGGGGCCCTTTGAGTTACAGGCCTGGGATGTGAGACCTTCCCTTCTGGATCGCTGAAGACACCTCCAGAGAGCTCCCGCCCCACTTGTTTAGGCTTCCTATGCCGCCACTCTCACCTGGGGCTTGTCTGGGACTCGGAAATTCGTCACACAGTCTGCTGGGCTCAGGGAGAGGCCTCACGTGGGTCTCCAGTTTTGGCAAAAACTGAAACCAAATTTTCCAGTTCTAAAAAATTGATCCGCTGTCAGGGAGCACAGCAGGGCAGGGAGGGTGAGTCACAGGTTATTCAAAGGTTATTTGGAGATATATTCTCCAGGAGCCAGGGGGCTCTGGACTTGGGACCGAGGACTCCCGCTCTGAACTCTGTAAATGGGTGAACTGTGCAAGACAGCTTCTAAAGAGTTTTCCTGCGTCAGGATTGTCCCCTTATGGAAAAGAGCCAGATCTTTTAACACAAGTAAGTTCGATTGAATCATAAGTGCCCCATACTATAAATACAAATAAATGCATTATTATCCCTACATTTACAGTTATTATGTAAAGTGAGGCATAGGATCTAGTCATTTACAAGGTCTGATCAATATAAAGACTTCATCTGCTACCTTCCCTTCAAAGTTATTTTTAAATTTATGGGTTATTACGAAATATAGTCAAACGCAGTGACTAAAAATAATATAATAGACATGTGCTTGCGCACCACCTGGTTTTATCAGATCTTAGCAGGAGGTCATATTGGTCCCAGATTTCTTCAGAAACTAAGATGTGAGTTACCGCAGCAGTGTGCCAGGACTCCTAGCAGTCCGGGGAGGGAATCAGCCTGGCAGGGAGCTGACTGTAGGCCATGTCCTCAGCAGCTTGGGCAGAGGAGTTGGCTGACCCGTAAGAGGGGCTGCTACTTGGCAGTACTGCCTTGAACTTCTTTTTTCCGCGTCTCAACAAAGGGAAAGGAAGCACAAACTGAAGGACACAGATTTGACCTGAAGGCCCAGCAAGAATTGTACGTTACAATGTGCACCACGATCTGTAGGCAAGAGAAATGAGGTGATTAAGGCTAAAAATGAATATGCCTGACCTGGGAAACTAGCCTTCTGAAATAATTAGGCCACGAGACACAGGACGAGGAGCACGATTCAGGTGTCTGTTGAATAAGAGACACTTCCCCCTCCCGTGCCTTTTCTAAATTCCTTAGTTCTCTTATTGAATTGGTTTCAGAAATAGTTCATTTCTGACCATGCAGGGGATTCAATGTGTCTTCCTAAGCCAGTGTGTGATGAGATCAGGGGCTTTGCTAATCAACTAGAAATATTCCTGGATATGCAATCTTTACCTGTTTAAGAAAATCATATAATATATTTCGAGCAAATTAATTCCATCTGGACCAGTTACAGCATATAATCAGCTGTGTTATGCAAATAGTTATCTTTGTGCTTGAAATCAATAACTTATTTTCTTCTGTAATAAAGAGAAAAGGGGGAGAAGTTATTATTAATTATGTACAAAATCAAATCTTTTCTTGGAAGACTGGGGGTTCCATTTCATTGTGAAGGCCTTGTCCATGCCAATTTCTGGGGCCCCAACGAGTACCTTCAGCAAGATGTCCTAAGGCTTCCTGTCGCTGGGGAGCCGTACCTGAGCCTGCGTCTCTCAGGGGCATGCCTGGCGGTCTCTGCCAGCAAGCCAGCCTGGCCCAGGCTCTTCCCTTTGGCTGTAGTTCCAAGGAACACCTTATTTATAAAGCTTGCTCGACCACTGTTAGTCAGTATTAGCTCCAGTTACAGATGAAGTTAATGACAATATTGATTATGCCATAACCCATGTTAATACTGAGTGTATTGCCAGCTTGCCATTGGGCCCTATTTATGAGCTATTTCTGCCCTCCTGATCATGGCCGAGTCCTGCAGGAAAATCACTCTTCACGTTCGATTCTGATCAGGAGTATCCTTCTTGTGACCACCTGAGGGTTAGGATGCAGGAGCAGTGGTGGTGTGACCCTTCATTTCAACCAAGAGCCTTGTATCTGATTATATTCTCACAGACTTCGTGTAGCTCAAATGGTAAAGAATCTGCCTGTGATGCAGGAGACCAGGGCTCGATCCCTGGGTTGGGAAGTTTCTCTGGAGAAGGGAACGGCAATCCACTCCAGTATTCTTGTCTGGAGAATTCCGTGGACAGAGAAGTATGGTGGGCTACAGTCTGTGGGGTCACAAAGAGTTGGACACGACTGAGCGACTAACACATATAATGTAACATTCCCACAGAGGTCATCATCACTTTTCACTTTCCCTTCAAACAGGACCTCTGTGTTTGGGGGCCCCACGAAGGGAGAATCCTCAGATCTGCACAGAACTGGGATGGCCGGGTGGGGGCTCTCCTCCTGCCTGCTCACACCCCAGCTGATTCGATAGAATCTTTTTGGGGGGCTGTTACCCCAGGGTCTGCTCTCATGGAAGCTGGTGGATTTCCTGCCCGGGGTGCACAGTCACACTCACTTAAATGTGGAAACCCATCAGAGCATCCGTGGGGCTGCGGCATGCTTATTTTTGGCCAGCTGCCATTTCATTTACGAGGTACTTGTATTTGACAAACGGATCTCATTTATGCACAGATATCAGGCTTCTTCCTGCCTGATTATCAGGCACGAGACCCCGCCCTGACCTCAGTCCCACGCCTGTTACCTCGGTGGAGGGGCCATCGTTTCCTGGCTCCTGAGAAGGCCCATTGCAAACACAAGACTGTCCCTGTTCTTCAAGCAGAGGGTCTGATCGAGCCTTTATTAGCACAGTGTGGACCCCCTGCACCAACAGTCCCACCTCTGGAGGTCTTGCTGGTTCCCCGGGGGGCAGACTCGGGCCCTCAGGAGACTCGGGAGAAGCAGAGGGCCAGTGGCCGGGCTCCCCCACGTGCTGCTGCAGGGCGGGGCAGGGCCCGCTCTGGGGTGGGCAGGGGCAGCCTCCAGGGCCCAGGGCACGGCCAGCAAGCCTAGGTTGTCTAGGGAGCCCTGGGCTCTGAAGTCTCTTCCTCCTCTACTCTCCCTGCCTTGCCTCCTGGCCCTTCTCCCTTCCTCCTCCTGGGAGGCAGGTGGGGTCTCCGAGTGTGATGGCAGGCAGACACCTCGTTAACCACCCTTCTTCCATCCAGGCCTGTTTATGATTCCTCTGACCGAGTCTGCCAGGCGGCTTGAACCGGCTGTGGACAGCTGGGCCGCTTGGCATTTTATGGTGAGTGGCGGCTTCCCAAGGCTGTAACTGCCTGTGTCCGTGGGGTGCCTAGGGACGTGACTCCCCCGCCTGGCACTCCTAAAGGGCACCCTCTCTGGGGGCCCAGCCCGGCCGGACCCGGGCACGGGGAGCCCAGGCCGGGCAGCTGGCAAAGGCTCCACCCGGAGGGAGCCCCCATTCCATTCCAGACTGACGTTTTCAGGATAATGACGCCTCCTGGGGAGGCACCTTATTGCTCTTCACAGGAGCAATCTCTATCAAGAGAAATTAATTGTTTTGTTGTTTGAAAGAAAAGAAATGGAAGAATCTATTTTAAAGTGTTCTCCCTACTTGGAGGAGGTGGAAGGCAAGTCGCAGGTGGCTCTCTCAGACCCTATTTCCTGGGAGTTTCCATGGGTGACTTCTGCCCGGGATTAGCCAGGGGATTGCTGAGGGGCTGAGGTCCAGGGGAGGCCTCACGCAGGGCACACCCTTGAGTTTAAGCCGCAGCTCTACCCCTTACTAACTGAGCTGTTCTTTGTTTTAGTCTCCTGATCTGAAAAAACAAGGCAATAATGTATTTTCTTGTGGGATGGTTGTGAGAATTAAATGAGATACTGTATGTCCAGCACTTCGCCTGGAACATAGCAGGTGCCCAGAAATTGGCTAATAGTAGGAACTGCACACACAGGGGATTTGGCAGCTGGCTGACTCCTGACTCTGTGGGCCAGATCCAGGTGCCTCTGAGTTTCTGCAGCTCCTATGGGGCTGTGCCAGTGCATGTTAACCTGCTCCACGTACAGTCCTGTGTGCTTTAGTCCTGAGGCTGACCAGTCTCTGTTCTTCGTCTAAAGGGCCACCTTCACTTGGCTCTGAGAAGGGGGGGGTGGCAGCCTCACCTTCACCTTCACTAGGCTCTAGCCCCACCTTTAGCTGGACCTCTGGGTTCCCATCACACCAACGGCAGCACCCAACCCACTTTCCAGGGATGTTCCATAAACCCCATACCTGCACATACGGGCACATCCTAATGGGGACCCTTGCAGCACATTTAGCATTTACAGAGCATCTGGGAGATAACAACTTTTATGGGAGGGATTTTAATTAGTGCTCTGGCTAAACGTGGTGGAGTTAACATGGGCGGAATTGGCTGGTGCGCTGACTTCCGCAAGAGGCATCTGGCCTGGAGACGTGGCCATGTTTATCACCTGGTCCCTGGCTTTCATGGAGGTGGAGGTCGGGGTCGTGCTGAGACTCACCCAGAGAGAAGCAGGGTGGGATGCAGCCTGCCAGTGCCCTGTGCTCAGAAGAGCCTCGTGTTGGTAACGCTCTGCTCTCATCGTCTTGAAATTCTTAATAACTTAATCATCACTAAACTGAATGTAGAGAGTGTCGGGAGAATGTGCGTGTATCAAGAAGTGAAATAAAAACAGCCGTGTACATTTTGTGCAGCATTCCCTCTCTTCTGAATGAGATGCACATGGATATACAAGCTATGAAACACAGATTGGGTAATTTTGGTGATTCTGCAAGTGAGTTACATGCTCTTATATTTGTGTTTAAAATTGGCATGACACAATATAAAGTGTACAATACAATTCTTGTTAATAATATAGTTTTAATTTTTCTTCACTTGAAATGATGTTAAATAGCAATCTTAAAACACCATGATACATTGAGACATCACGGAAGAGAAGCAAATGCTTTATATTTTAGTGAGTGCATGCTCAGTCACTTCTGTCGTGTCTGACTCTACGTGACCCTATGGACTACAGTTCACCAACCTCCTCTGTCCATGGGATTCTCCAGGCAAGAATCCAACTGGAGTGGGTTGTCATTCCCTTCTCCAGGGGATCTTCCCACCCCAGGGTTTGAACCTGCGTCTCCTGCATAGCAGGCGGATTCTTTATCGCTGAGCCACCGGGGAAGCCCCTTACATTTTAGTACCTTCACCTAAAGGTATTTTTCCTCTACTCTTTGAGCAAGGGGCTCCATATTTTCATTCTTCATGGGGTCTTACTTGCTGTGCTGCTGTCTCTGGGCTTTGGCTCAGGAATTCACGAAGTCAAGTGAGATAGAATGGGCAGAGTGAAGATAAAAGTATTACTAAATTGCCTCTGTTAGCCTTTGCCAGAAGCAGGGAGCTGCCCTCAGCATCTACATGGATTTTCTCATTTAATTCTATAAACCCACAAGGTGGGTACCTTTATTATGCCCATTTTACAGATAAGGACATTCAAGTCCAGAGAGGTTAAGTAACATGGCCACGAAGGCACACAGCCTGTAATTAGAGCCCAGCTGGGATCCAGAGCCAGTCTTCTCTGCCATCTCCTTATTCTGCTGCCCTGTTTTGCCCATTTTATGGGATGAGGGCGCTGAGGCTCAGAAGTGCAGCCCTAAGTCACAAAGGGACAGGGCAGTACCTGGCCTGGGACTCAGGCTCAAACCCTTGACACCCACACTTCCACTCCTTCCCCTAACCTGCACTGCCTCGTCTGGGCTGGAAACGTTTTCCTCTTTCCTCTGAAAGAGCATGTCATCATCATTTGTCGTCAAGGGCTCCAGCTTTCATATTAATAACTCAATGAGCGACTTTCTTCCACATTCCTTTTTGAGTGATGACTCGGGACCTCAAAATAGCTGTGACTGCCCCCTTGTTGGTGACTTCACACATGCACACAGACCCCTGAACACTGCGTAAGTACACCACCACTGAGACACATGCACACACTGCTGAGACGGACAGGCACAGACCACAAATACACACATTCAGACACACCACCCAGACGCACACACTCAAGCAGACATGCGTGCAGATCAATACAGGCATGAACAAAAGGTACACAGATATACCCATGCACACATACATTCATGCATGTCAGACAGTCAGACACATGAACATACACAGAACAGATGCAAAACCCATCCCTACACTGCCAGAAAACCCAGTAAATCACAGCCCACAGAACCATAACCTTGGGCACTGGTGCGTGGTGAAACAAAAAGGGCTGTGAAAGTCTGCTCCCAAGGTTTTTGCTGGCTGTAAAACATGTCCTGATGGGTCCCCTTGCTGAGAGGAATTGAGGTAGAATACGGGGAAGTATGGCAGAAAATGACCTTGGGGTCATGTAAAATCCCAAGTCAAGGTGGCCTATTCACAGGCAAATATTTGTTCTGTATTTAAGAAAAACGTAGGCTTAGCATCACCAGGTGATCATACAAGTGCTTTGACATTCATGGTTCCTTCAGGAGCTCCCTACTGGCAGGGAAACTGGACTCAGCGCAAAACCATGGCAGGGACAGTGGGGACAGATTTGCGTGCCAGAATAGAGATCATAGGGCCTGAGGTGGTCAAGGAAGGCTTCCTGGAGGGGGAGGTCTTGGGCAGTGTAGTAAGAGTCTTGCTTACCTTACTCCTGCCTCTTCTTTCTTCCTTCCTCCTTCACAATGACCAGCCCAGCTGGAGCAGACAGTAGATTGGGGGAGCTCTGAGATGGTTGAGTATGAGGTGTGAGTATGAGGATTTGATGAAATCAGGCATGTAAAGTGCTTTGCACATGGACTGGCCCATAGTAAGTGCCCAGAGAATGTTAGGATCATCATTTGTATTGCTATAACCCGTGTTGCCAGCTTATCCAGGGTTAGGGCATAACTGGAAAGTGAGGATTCTAGACAGATGTTGGAAGAGTGGGAATGAGGAAACTGAGGTTCTGAGCGTAGAAAGCACATGACTGCAGCAGTCAGATCACGGGCACAGGTTTACTGTGAACACGCCGGCTGCCCAAGGTCAGTGGGGCACTGAGTTCCCAAAGCCATCCTTTCTTGATGTCCATTCCCTCGCTCTCCGGGTATCAAACAGTCCGGGCTACGCGTGACATGGGTTCTTGCTGTGTGACCTTGGACATGTATCTCAACCTTTCTGAGTTCCAGGTGTGTCCCGTGTGCAATAAGAACAACAACAACATCCACCTTGAGGCAGTTTCTGGAGTTCAGATGAAAGGAAGAAACCCGAAAGCGCTTTAAGAAGGGTTGCACGGGGCAAGGCAGCAAGATCCTTCCTGGGACAAGGAATTCCCCTGCAGACAGCGCCCCCTGCTGTATGGGAGGACATCGGGGGCACCGAAGAGAGGACGTGTTCACAGGCCCTGGGCCCAGCCCACACCTCAGGAAAACCCAAGAGCTTTCCCGCCCTGGGAGGGCGACATTCTGCACCCTGTAGTTTCCATGGAGAAAATTCCAGTCCCTGCCATTCTGCAACCCATTTGACCTAATTTATGCTTTATCATTTTAGGTAATTTTGTCATTTGGGTGGGAGAGTGGGTGGTGTACAGAGCAACTGTACTGAAATCCCTCATTCTGAGTCACCTTCATTCTCCTGCTTAAATTCAAGTCATGACATAAACGCCTTGACTATATGAACACGTGGATATGTGCATATACACGTCTATCTGTGTGTATAGGTACATGAACACATGTATGTGTGTATGTAAGGTGGGGATGGAAGGTAAACTGGGAAAGCCCCAGAAGGCTTGTATTTGTTTTTCCTTCATTCTTTGTAATTGAGTCATATATATGTGGTGAGAGTTGTGAATTTTCATCCCTGACCTCTGTGGACATAAAATCATCCTATTACCATATACCTGTCAAAAGAGGGGAGAAAATCAGATGACTCTTCTTTGCCTTTTATGCATTAAAAAGAAGAAAAAAGTTACTGGTGTTTTTCCAGTCCCCAGATTGAAAATCAGCTACCCAACTGCCCCCAGCTCCCTGAGGCTGGATTGCCCTCCACCACTACCATGATCTGATCACCTCACCCTGCCCAGCTGGGGGCCAGTGTCCCCATCTGTGGCTCTGTATCTTCTCAGAGAGGGTCTCCTGCAGCACTCAGAGGGCAGTGTGGGGACAGTGGCAGTGTCTCTGGAAGCATGTCCCAGCTCCTCAATGCCCACGTGGCCAGGAAATGGAACCGTTCAGATAAAGGCTGTCCTCCCCCCGAATGACACTAAGTAATCATTCTAAAACACACAACACCGAGGGACAGACAGCAGAAGAAAGGCAGAGGCTTTGTATGTTAGTACTTTATCTAAAGGCATTTCCCTCTGCTCTTGGAATAAAGGTCTTCACGTTTTCTTTCTTCCTGGGGTCTGGCCTGTTGTACATCTACCCCTGCATGTGGATCTTTGGGTGTGGGACCCCACTGGGCTTTGGCTTAGGAATTCATGAAAGTATGAATCATGCAGTAGAC